>NW_026645195.1:0-19178 GCF_030020395.1 Manis pentadactyla
GGACTTACCTAAGCACGCCGCCGGGCCGCAGCCTGTGTGCCACTCGTACTGCCCCATTTTCCCTCTCTCCCCTCCCTCCTAACCCGTCCTCCTCAGTCCCATTCCCTTTGGTAACCGTGAGTCCATTCTTGGGTTCGCTGCGGGTGCTACTGTCCTGTTCTATCACTCCCTTTCTTATTTCCGGTAGTCCCCAGGTGAGCGAAATCAGTTGACACTTGTCTTTCTCTGCGTGGCTTATTTCGCTGAGCGTGATACCCGCTACCTCCCTCCATGTTGTTGCACATGGTAGGATTGGTTTCTTCATATGGCAGAATAATATTCCACTGTTCATCCTCTGATAGACACTTACCTTTGCCGTTATGGATAGTGCTTGATAATCATACGGGTTCAGAGGTCTTTTTTAAACTGGGCTGCTGTATTCTAGTGGTTATTTTTGTATGTATGGATGTGTGAATGTATTTAGTTAGTCAATTACTCACTTAGATATCTGTTATTTATTTATTTATTTATTTATCATTAGTCTACATCGACGTGAGTCACATGTGGTTGACTAAACTGACCCCGCAACGAAATGCCCCCAGATACCTCATTGCAGTCACGGTCCATGAGCATAGTAAGATGCTGTAGAATCCCTTGTTGTCTTCTCTGCATTGTACGTCCCTCCCCATGCCCCCCTTCCACTTTATGCATGCCAAAGGTAATGTGCACATTGTCCCCCGCTCCCCCTGACTTACTGCTCCGTTCCCACCTGTGCACCTCCATCCCTTTCCCTTTGGTAACTGTTAGTGCACTCTTCTGGTGCCGTTTTTCTTCCTCGGAGGTCTCTTGGTTCTCCTGCACAGGCGAGTGAAATCATTTGATATTTGTGTTTCTCCACCTGCCTGCCTTACTGCACTGAGTATGATGCACTCTCACACCATCCATGTTTCTGCCAATGGTAGGATTTGTTTTCATATGACGGAATAATATTCCAATGTTCATCTACTGGTGGACACTGAGCTTGGCTTTTGAGAATAGTGCTGTGGTAATCATAGGGATGCACGTGTCGCTTTTAAACTGGCGGCGGCATTCTCTCATTCATTCATTCATTCATCTATTTATTCTTTTATTTATTTGTCATCAGTCTACAATTATGTGGATAACATCATGTTGAGTACACTCCCCCCATCACCAACGTAGCAAAGTTTAATGGACTAGGGAGGCTGGTTGTGAAGGACGGGAGCAGGCTGCTAAGGGGGCATTACGATGAGCTCACATAATGTGGGGGGGAATTCTATGGGGAAGGCAGTATAGTTCAGAGAATTCAAGCAGTGATTCTGTAGCATGTTACTCTGCTGGTGAACAGTGAGTGTAATGGGGTCTGCGGGGGCGACTGGATGATCTGGGCAGTCCAGTATCCTTAATGTTGTTATATAATTGTAGATTGGTTATTGAGAATCGTGCTGCCATACATTTAGGGGTGCAGATGTCTTTCTTGAACTGGGCTGCTGCATTCTTTATGTATGTATGTTTGAATGTATGTATGTATGTATGTATTCATCCTTCCATGCATCCATTCATTCATGCATTCTTTTATCTGTCTACCTATCTATCTGTGTATCTTTGTGTCATTAATACACAATTAGATGAGTAACATGATGTTTACTAGACTCCTCCCATCACGCACGTGCCCCGAGATACCCCATTGCAGTCACAGTCCATGAGCATAGTAAGATACTGTAGAAGCCCTACTTGTCTTTTCTGGGTTTTGCAGCCCTGCCTGTGACCCCCGCTCCCACATTATATATTCTTATTCTAATGTGTCCTTACTTCCCCCCTCCCTAATCCCTCCATGCCCACCCATTCACCTCAGTCTCTTTCCCTCTGTTAACTTTTAGTCCATTCATGGGTTTTCTGAGACTGCTGCTGTTTTGTTCTTCAGTTTTTTGTTTGTTCTGAGACTGTAATGATGAGTGATATCATTATACATATACATATATATATATATATGTAGGTAAGTAACTCTAATGTTTGGTAAGATGATGCAGCTCTCCACGGCTGGGCAGTGCCCCTCCCCGTGGGTGAAGTTTGTGAGCGCATCACTGTTGCCTGGAGATTCCACGATGTCACAGTGGTTCCTCTGTCCTAGAGACATAATGTGTATGCTGAGAGGAGCAGGTGTGATTCCGGTGAGGTGGACACTGACCAACTTGACAGCATCAGGGTAAATGGAATCCAGAGCCAAGGTACTGTGTGTTCCTTTTAATTTTGTTGACACTACTTCACAGTTACATGAACAACATTATGGTTCCTAGACTACCCCCACTGTCAAGTCCCCACCACGTAGCCCGTAAGAGTGGCTGTCCAACAGCCCAGGAATATGCCGTAGAAGTGCTGCTGATCATCGCTATGTTATACGGACTTACCTAAGCACGCCGCCGGGCCGCAGCCTGTGTGCCACTCGTACTGCCCCATTTTCCCTCTCTCCCCTCCCTCCTAACCCGTCCTCCTCAGTCCCATTCCCTTTGGTAACCGTGAGTCCATTCTTGGGTTCGCTGCGGGTGCTACTGTCCTGTTCTATCACTCCCTTTCTTATTTCCGGTAGTCCCCAGGTGAGCGAAATCAGTTGACACTTGTCTTTCTCTGCGTGGCTTATTTCGCTGAGCGTGATACCCGCTACCTCCCTCCATGTTGTTGCACATGGTAGGATTGGTTTCTTCATATGGCAGAATAATATTCCACTGTTCATCCTCTGATAGACACTTACCTTTGCCGTTATGGATAGTGCTTGATAATCATACGGGTTCAGAGGTCTTTTTTAAACTGGGCTGCTGTATTCTAGTGGTTATTTTTGTATGTATGGATGTGTGAATGTATTTAGTTAGTCAATTACTCACTTAGATATCTGTTATTTATTTATTTATTTATTTATCATTAGTCTACATCGACGTGAGTCACATGTGGTTGACTAAACTGACCCCGCAACGAAATGCCCCCAGATACCTCATTGCAGTCACGGTCCATGAGCATAGTAAGATGCTGTAGAATCCCTTGTTGTCTTCTCTGCATTGTACGTCCCTCCCCATGCCCCCCTTCCACTTTATGCATGCCAAAGGTAATGTGCACATTGTCCCCCGCTCCCCCTGACTTACTGCTCCGTTCCCACCTGTGCACCTCCATCCCTTTCCCTTTGGTAACTGTTAGTGCACTCTTCTGGTGCCGTTTTTCTTCCTCGGAGGTCTCTTGGTTCTCCTGCACAGGCGAGTGAAATCATTTGATATTTGTGTTTCTCCACCTGCCTGCCTTACTGCACTGAGTATGATGCACTCTCACACCATCCATGTTTCTGCCAATGGTAGGATTTGTTTTCATATGACGGAATAATATTCCAATGTTCATCTACTGGTGGACACTGAGCTTGGCTTTTGAGAATAGTGCTGTGGTAATCATAGGGATGCACGTGTCGCTTTTAAACTGGCGGCGGCATTCTCTCATTCATTCATTCATTCATCTATTTATTCTTTTATTTATTTGTCATCAGTCTACAATTATGTGGATAACATCATGTTGAGTACACTCCCCCCATCACCAACGTAGCAAAGTTTAATGGACTAGGGAGGCTGGTTGTGAAGGACGGGAGCAGGCTGCTAAGGGGGCATTACGATGAGCTCACATAATGTGGGGGGGAATTCTATGGGGAAGGCAGTATAGTTCAGAGAATTCAAGCAGTGATTCTGTAGCATGTTACTCTGCTGGTGAACAGTGAGTGTAATGGGGTCTGCGGGGGCGACTGGATGATCTGGGCAGTCCAGTATCCTTAATGTTGTTATATAATTGTAGATTGGTTATTGAGAATCGTGCTGCCATACATTTAGGGGTGCAGATGTCTTTCTTGAACTGGGCTGCTGCATTCTTTATGTATGTATGTTTGAATGTATGTATGTATGTATGTATTCATCCTTCCATGCATCCATTCATTCATGCATTCTTTTATCTGTCTACCTATCTATCTGTGTATCTTTGTGTCATTAATACACAATTAGATGAGTAACATGATGTTTACTAGACTCCTCCCATCACGCACGTGCCCCGAGATACCCCATTGCAGTCACAGTCCATGAGCATAGTAAGATACTGTAGAAGCCCTACTTGTCTTTTCTGGGTTTTGCAGCCCTGCCTGTGACCCCCGCTCCCACATTATATATTCTTATTCTAATGTGTCCTTACTTCCCCCCTCCCTAATCCCTCCATGCCCACCCATTCACCTCAGTCTCTTTCCCTCTGTTAACTTTTAGTCCATTCATGGGTTTTCTGAGACTGCTGCTGTTTTGTTCTTCAGTTTTTTGTTTGTTCTGAGACTGTAATGATGAGTGATATCATTATACATATACATATATATATATATATGTAGGTAAGTAACTCTAATGTTTGGTAAGATGATGCAGCTCTCCACGGCTGGGCAGTGCCCCTCCCCGTGGGTGAAGTTTGTGAGCGCATCACTGTTGCCTGGAGATTCCACGATGTCACAGTGGTTCCTCTGTCCTAGAGACATAATGTGTATGCTGAGAGGAGCAGGTGTGATTCCGGTGAGGTGGACACTGACCAACTTGACAGCATCAGGGTAAATGGAATCCAGAGCCAAGGTACTGTGTGTTCCTTTTAATTTTGTTGACACTACTTCACAGTTACATGAACAACATTATGGTTCCTAGACTACCCCCACTGTCAAGTCCCCACCACGTAGCCCGTAAGAGTGGCTGTCCAACAGCCCAGGAATATGCCGTAGAAGTGCTGCTGATCATCGCTATGTTATACGGACTTACCTAAGCACGCCGCCGGGCCGCAGCCTGTGTGCCACTCGTACTGCCCCATTTTCCCTCTCTCCCCTCCCTCCTAACCCGTCCTCCTCAGTCCCATTCCCTTTGGTAACCGTGAGTCCATTCTTGGGTTCGCTGCGGGTGCTACTGTCCTGTTCTATCACTCCCTTTCTTATTTCCGGTAGTCCCCAGGTGAGCGAAATCAGTTGACACTTGTCTTTCTCTGCGTGGCTTATTTCGCTGAGCGTGATACCCGCTACCTCCCTCCATGTTGTTGCACATGGTAGGATTGGTTTCTTCATATGGCAGAATAATATTCCACTGTTCATCCTCTGATAGACACTTACCTTTGCCGTTATGGATAGTGCTTGATAATCATACGGGTTCAGAGGTCTTTTTTAAACTGGGCTGCTGTATTCTAGTGGTTATTTTTGTATGTATGGATGTGTGAATGTATTTAGTTAGTCAATTACTCACTTAGATATCTGTTATTTATTTATTTATTTATTTATCATTAGTCTACATCGACGTGAGTCACATGTGGTTGACTAAACTGACCCCGCAACGAAATGCCCCCAGATACCTCATTGCAGTCACGGTCCATGAGCATAGTAAGATGCTGTAGAATCCCTTGTTGTCTTCTCTGCATTGTACGTCCCTCCCCATGCCCCCCTTCCACTTTATGCATGCCAAAGGTAATGTGCACATTGTCCCCCGCTCCCCCTGACTTACTGCTCCGTTCCCACCTGTGCACCTCCATCCCTTTCCCTTTGGTAACTGTTAGTGCACTCTTCTGGTGCCGTTTTTCTTCCTCGGAGGTCTCTTGGTTCTCCTGCACAGGCGAGTGAAATCATTTGATATTTGTGTTTCTCCACCTGCCTGCCTTACTGCACTGAGTATGATGCACTCTCACACCATCCATGTTTCTGCCAATGGTAGGATTTGTTTTCATATGACGGAATAATATTCCAATGTTCATCTACTGGTGGACACTGAGCTTGGCTTTTGAGAATAGTGCTGTGGTAATCATAGGGATGCACGTGTCGCTTTTAAACTGGCGGCGGCATTCTCTCATTCATTCATTCATTCATCTATTTATTCTTTTATTTATTTGTCATCAGTCTACAATTATGTGGATAACATCATGTTGAGTACACTCCCCCCATCACCAACGTAGCAAAGTTTAATGGACTAGGGAGGCTGGTTGTGAAGGACGGGAGCAGGCTGCTAAGGGGGCATTACGATGAGCTCACATAATGTGGGGGGGAATTCTATGGGGAAGGCAGTATAGTTCAGAGAATTCAAGCAGTGATTCTGTAGCATGTTACTCTGCTGGTGAACAGTGAGTGTAATGGGGTCTGCGGGGGCGACTGGATGATCTGGGCAGTCCAGTATCCTTAATGTTGTTATATAATTGTAGATTGGTTATTGAGAATCGTGCTGCCATACATTTAGGGGTGCAGATGTCTTTCTTGAACTGGGCTGCTGCATTCTTTATGTATGTATGTTTGAATGTATGTATGTATGTATGTATTCATCCTTCCATGCATCCATTCATTCATGCATTCTTTTATCTGTCTACCTATCTATCTGTGTATCTTTGTGTCATTAATACACAATTAGATGAGTAACATGATGTTTACTAGACTCCTCCCATCACGCACGTGCCCCGAGATACCCCATTGCAGTCACAGTCCATGAGCATAGTAAGATACTGTAGAAGCCCTACTTGTCTTTTCTGGGTTTTGCAGCCCTGCCTGTGACCCCCGCTCCCACATTATATATTCTTATTCTAATGTGTCCTTACTTCCCCCCTCCCTAATCCCTCCATGCCCACCCATTCACCTCAGTCTCTTTCCCTCTGTTAACTTTTAGTCCATTCATGGGTTTTCTGAGACTGCTGCTGTTTTGTTCTTCAGTTTTTTGTTTGTTCTGAGACTGTAAAGATGAGTGATATCATTATACATATACATATATATATATATATGTAGGTAAGTAACTCTAATGTTTGGTAAGATGATGCAGCTCTCCACGGCTGGGCAGTGCCCCTCCCCGTGGGTGAAGTTTGTGAGCGCATCACTGTTGCCTGGAGATTCCACGATGTCACAGTGGTTCCTCTGTCCTAGAGACATAATGTGTATGCTGAGAGGAGCAGGTGTGATTCCGGTGAGGTGGACACTGACCAACTTGACAGCATCAGGGTAAATGGAATCCAGAGCCAAGGTACTGTGTGTTCCTTTTAATTTTGTTGACACTACTTCACAGTTACATGAACAACATTATGGTTCCTAGACTACCCCCACTGTCAAGTCCCCACCACGTAGCCCGTAAGAGTGGCTGTCCAACAGCCCAGGAATATGCCGTAGAAGTGCTGCTGATCATCGCTATGTTATACGGACTTACCTAAGCACGCCGCCGGGCCGCAGCCTGTGTGCCACTCGTACTGCCCCATTTTCCCTCTCTCCCCTCCCTCCTAACCCGTCCTCCTCAGTCCCATTCCCTTTGGTAACCGTGAGTCCATTCTTGGGTTCGCTGCGGGTGCTACTGTCCTGTTCTATCACTCCCTTTCTTATTTCCGGTAGTCCCCAGGTGAGCGAAATCAGTTGACACTTGTCTTTCTCTGCGTGGCTTATTTCGCTGAGCGTGATACCCGCTACCTCCCTCCATGTTGTTGCACATGGTAGGATTGGTTTCTTCATATGGCAGAATAATATTCCACTGTTCATCCTCTGATAGACACTTACCTTTGCCGTTATGGATAGTGCTTGATAATCATACGGGTTCAGAGGTCTTTTTTAAACTGGGCTGCTGTATTCTAGTGGTTATTTTTGTATGTATGGATGTGTGAATGTATTTAGTTAGTCAATTACTCACTTAGATATCTGTTATTTATTTATTTATTTATTTATCATTAGTCTACATCGACGTGAGTCACATGTGGTTGACTAAACTGACCCCGCAACGAAATGCCCCCAGATACCTCATTGCAGTCACGGTCCATGAGCATAGTAAGATGCTGTAGAATCCCTTGTTGTCTTCTCTGCATTGTACGTCCCTCCCCATGCCCCCCTTCCACTTTATGCATGCCAAAGGTAATGTGCACATTGTCCCCCGCTCCCCCTGACTTACTGCTCCGTTCCCACCTGTGCACCTCCATCCCTTTCCCTTTGGTAACTGTTAGTGCACTCTTCTGGTGCCGTTTTTCTTCCTCGGAGGTCTCTTGGTTCTCCTGCACAGGCGAGTGAAATCATTTGATATTTGTGTTTCTCCACCTGCCTGCCTTACTGCACTGAGTATGATGCACTCTCACACCATCCATGTTTCTGCCAATGGTAGGATTTGTTTTCATATGACGGAATAATATTCCAATGTTCATCTACTGGTGGACACTGAGCTTGGCTTTTGAGAATAGTGCTGTGGTAATCATAGGGATGCACGTGTCGCTTTTAAACTGGCGGCGGCATTCTCTCATTCATTCATTCATTCATCTATTTATTCTTTTATTTATTTGTCATCAGTCTACAATTATGTGGATAACATCATGTTGAGTACACTCCCCCCATCACCAACGTAGCAAAGTTTAATGGACTAGGGAGGCTGGTTGTGAAGGACGGGAGCAGGCTGCTAAGGGGGCATTACGATGAGCTCACATAATGTGGGGGGGAATTCTATGGGGAAGGCAGTATAGTTCAGAGAATTCAAGCAGTGATTCTGTAGCATGTTACTCTGCTGGTGAACAGTGAGTGTAATGGGGTCTGCGGGGGCGACTGGATGATCTGGGCAGTCCAGTATCCTTAATGTTGTTATATAATTGTAGATTGGTTATTGAGAATCGTGCTGCCATACATTTAGGGGTGCAGATGTCTTTCTTGAACTGGGCTGCTGCATTCTTTATGTATGTATGTTTGAATGTATGTATGTATGTATGTATTCATCCTTCCATGCATCCATTCATTCATGCATTCTTTTATCTGTCTACCTATCTATCTGTGTATCTTTGTGTCATTAATACACAATTAGATGAGTAACATGATGTTTACTAGACTCCTCCCATCACGCACGTGCCCCGAGATACCCCATTGCAGTCACAGTCCATGAGCATAGTAAGATACTGTAGAAGCCCTACTTGTCTTTTCTGGGTTTTGCAGCCCTGCCTGTGACCCCCGCTCCCACATTATATATTCTTATTCTAATGTGTCCTTACTTCCCCCCTCCCTAATCCCTCCATGCCCACCCATTCACCTCAGTCTCTTTCCCTCTGTTAACTTTTAGTCCATTCATGGGTTTTCTGAGACTGCTGCTGTTTTGTTCTTCAGTTTTTTGTTTGTTCTGAGACTGTAATGATGAGTGATATCATTATACATATACATATATATATATATATGTAGGTAAGTAACTCTAATGTTTGGTAAGATGATGCAGCTCTCCACGGCTGGGCAGTGCCCCTCCCCGTGGGTGAAGTTTGTGAGCGCATCACTGTTGCCTGGAGATTCCACGATGTCACAGTGGTTCCTCTGTCCTAGAGACATAATGTGTATGCTGAGAGGAGCAGGTGTGATTCCGGTGAGGTGGACACTGACCAACTTGACAGCATCAGGGTAAATGGAATCCAGAGCCAAGGTACTGTGTGTTCCTTTTAATTTTGTTGACACTACTTCACAGTTACATGAACAACATTATGGTTCCTAGACTACCCCCACTGTCAAGTCCCCACCACGTAGCCCGTAAGAGTGGCTGTCCAACAGCCCAGGAATATGCCGTAGAAGTGCTGCTGATCATCGCTATGTTATACGGACTTACCTAAGCACGCCGCCGGGCCGCAGCCTGTGTGCCACTCGTACTGCCCCATTTTCCCTCTCTCCCCTCCCTCCTAACCCGTCCTCCTCAGTCCCATTCCCTTTGGTAACCGTGAGTCCATTCTTGGGTTCGCTGCGGGTGCTACTGTCCTGTTCTATCACTCCCTTTCTTATTTCCGGTAGTCCCCAGGTGAGCGAAATCAGTTGACACTTGTCTTTCTCTGCGTGGCTTATTTCGCTGAGCGTGATACCCGCTACCTCCCTCCATGTTGTTGCACATGGTAGGATTGGTTTCTTCATATGGCAGAATAATATTCCACTGTTCATCCTCTGATAGACACTTACCTTTGCCGTTATGGATAGTGCTTGATAATCATACGGGTTCAGAGGTCTTTTTTAAACTGGGCTGCTGTATTCTAGTGGTTATTTTTGTATGTATGGATGTGTGAATGTATTTAGTTAGTCAATTACTCACTTAGATATCTGTTATTTATTTATTTATTTATTTATCATTAGTCTACATCGACGTGAGTCACATGTGGTTGACTAAACTGACCCCGCAACGAAATGCCCCCAGATACCTCATTGCAGTCACGGTCCATGAGCATAGTAAGATGCTGTAGAATCCCTTGTTGTCTTCTCTGCATTGTACGTCCCTCCCCATGCCCCCCTTCCACTTTATGCATGCCAAAGGTAATGTGCACATTGTCCCCCGCTCCCCCTGACTTACTGCTCCGTTCCCACCTGTGCACCTCCATCCCTTTCCCTTTGGTAACTGTTAGTGCACTCTTCTGGTGCCGTTTTTCTTCCTCGGAGGTCTCTTGGTTCTCCTGCACAGGCGAGTGAAATCATTTGATATTTGTGTTTCTCCACCTGCCTGCCTTACTGCACTGAGTATGATGCACTCTCACACCATCCATGTTTCTGCCAATGGTAGGATTTGTTTTCATAGGACGGAATAATATTCCAATGTTCATCTACTGGTGGACACTGAGCTTGGCTTTTGAGAATAGTGCTGTGGTAATCATAGGGATGCACGTGTCGCTTTTAAACTGGCGGCGGCATTCTCTCATTCATTCATTCATTCATCTATTTATTCTTTTATTTATTTGTCATCAGTCTACAATTATGTGGATAACATCATGTTGAGTACACTCCCCCCATCACCAACGTAGCAAAGTTTAATGGACTAGGGAGGCTGGTTGTGAAGGACGGGAGCAGGCTGCTAAGGGGGCATTACGATGAGCTCACATAATGTGGGGGGGAATTCTATGGGGAAGGCAGTATAGTTCAGAGAATTCAAGCAGTGATTCTGTAGCATGTTACTCTGCTGGTGAACAGTGAGTGTAATGGGGTCTGCGGGGGCGACTGGATGATCTGGGCAGTCCAGTATCCTTAATGTTGTTATATAATTGTAGATTGGTTATTGAGAATCGTGCTGCCATACATTTAGGGGTGCAGATGTCTTTCTTGAACTGGGCTGCTGCATTCTTTATGTATGTATGTTTGAATGTATGTATGTATGTATGTATTCATCCTTCCATGCATCCATTCATTCATGCATTCTTTTATCTGTCTACCTATCTATCTGTGTATCTTTGTGTCATTAATACACAATTAGATGAGTAACATGATGTTTACTAGACTCCTCCCATCACGCACGTGCCCCGAGATACCCCATTGCAGTCACAGTCCATGAGCATAGTAAGATACTGTAGAAGCCCTACTTGTCTTTTCTGGGTTTTGCAGCCCTGCCTGTGACCCCCGCTCCCACATTATATATTCTTATTCTAATGTGTCCTTACTTCCCCCCTCCCTAATCCCTCCATGCCCACCCATTCACCTCAGTCTCTTTCCCTCTGTTAACTTTTAGTCCATTCATGGGTTTTCTGAGACTGCTGCTGTTTTGTTCTTCAGTTTTTTGTTTGTTCTGAGACTGTAATGATGAGTGATATCATTATACATATACATATATATATATATATGTAGGTAAGTAACTCTAATGTTTGGTAAGATGATGCAGCTCTCCACGGCTGGGCAGTGCCCCTCCCCGTGGGTGAAGTTTGTGAGCGCATCACTGTTGCCTGGAGATTCCACGATGTCACAGTGGTTCCTCTGTCCTAGAGACATAATGTGTATGCTGAGAGGAGCAGGTGTGATTCCGGTGAGGTGGACACTGACCAACTTGACAGCATCAGGGTAAATGGAATCCAGAGCCAAGGTACTGTGTGTTCCTTTTAATTTTGTTGACACTACTTCACAGTTACATGAACAACATTATGGTTCCTAGACTACCCCCACTGTCAAGTCCCCACCACGTAGCCCGTAAGAGTGGCTGTCCAACAGCCCAGGAATATGCCGTAGAAGTGCTGCTGATCATCGCTATGTTATACGGACTTACCTAAGCACGCCGCCGGGCCGCAGCCTGTGTGCCACTCGTACTGCCCCATTTTCCCTCTCTCCCCTCCCTCCTAACCCGTCCTCCTCAGTCCCATTCCCTTTGGTAACCGTGAGTCCATTCTTGGGTTCGCTGCGGGTGCTACTGTCCTGTTCTATCACTCCCTTTCTTATTTCCGGTAGTCCCCAGGTGAGCGAAATCAGTTGACACTTGTCTTTCTCTGCGTGGCTTATTTCGCTGAGCGTGATACCCGCTACCTCCCTCCATGTTGTTGCACATGGTAGGATTGGTTTCTTCATATGGCAGAATAATATTCCACTGTTCATCCTCTGATAGACACTTACCTTTGCCGTTATGGATAGTGCTTGATAATCATACGGGTTCAGAGGTCTTTTTTAAACTGGGCTGCTGTATTCTAGTGGTTATTTTTGTATGTATGGATGTGTGAATGTATTTAGTTAGTCAATTACTCACTTAGATATCTGTTATTTATTTATTTATTTATTTATCATTAGTCTACATCGACGTGAGTCACATGTGGTTGACTAAACTGACCCCGCAACGAAATGCCCCCAGATACCTCATTGCAGTCACGGTCCATGAGCATAGTAAGATGCTGTAGAATCCCTTGTTGTCTTCTCTGCATTGTACGTCCCTCCCCATGCCCCCCTTCCACTTTATGCATGCCAAAGGTAATGTGCACATTGTCCCCCGCTCCCCCTGACTTACTGCTCCGTTCCCACCTGTGCACCTCCATCCCTTTCCCTTTGGTAACTGTTAGTGCACTCTTCTGGTGCCGTTTTTCTTCCTCGGAGGTCTCTTGGTTCTCCTGCACAGGCGAGTGAAATCATTTGATATTTGTGTTTCTCCACCTGCCTGCCTTACTGCACTGAGTATGATGCACTCTCACACCATCCATGTTTCTGCCAATGGTAGGATTTGTTTTCATAGGACGGAATAATATTCCAATGTTCATCTACTGGTGGACACTGAGCTTGGCTTTTGAGAATAGTGCTGTGGTAATCATAGGGATGCACGTGTCGCTTTTAAACTGGCGGCGGCATTCTCTCATTCATTCATTCATTCATCTATTTATTCTTTTATTTATTTGTCATCAGTCTACAATTATGTGGATAACATCATGTTGAGTACACTCCCCCCATCACCAACGTAGCAAAGTTTAATGGACTAGGGAGGCTGGTTGTGAAGGACGGGAGCAGGCTGCTAAGGGGGCATTACGATGAGCTCACATAATGTGGGGGGGAATTCTATGGGGAAGGCAGTATAGTTCAGAGAATTCAAGCAGTGATTCTGTAGCATGTTACTCTGCTGGTGAACAGTGAGTGTAATGGGGTCTGCGGGGGCGACTGGATGATCTGGGCAGTCCAGTATCCTTAATGTTGTTATATAATTGTAGATTGGTTATTGAGAATCGTGCTGCCATACATTTAGGGGTGCAGATGTCTTTCTTGAACTGGGCTGCTGCATTCTTTATGTATGTATGTTTGAATGTATGTATGTATGTATGTATTCATCCTTCCATGCATCCATTCATTCATGCATTCTTTTATCTGTCTACCTATCTATCTGTGTATCTTTGTGTCATTAATACACAATTAGATGAGTAACATGATGTTTACTAGACTCCTCCCATCACGCACGTGCCCCGAGATACCCCATTGCAGTCACAGTCCATGAGCATAGTAAGATACTGTAGAAGCCCTACTTGTCTTTTCTGGGTTTTGCAGCCCTGCCTGTGACCCCCGCTCCCACATTATATATTCTTATTCTAATGTGTCCTTACTTCCCCCCTCCCTAATCCCTCCATGCCCACCCATTCACCTCAGTCTCTTTCCCTCTGTTAACTTTTAGTCCATTCATGGGTTTTCTGAGACTGCTGCTGTTTTGTTCTTCAGTTTTTTGTTTGTTCTGAGACTGTAATGATGAGTGATATCATTATACATATACATATATATATATATATGTAGGTAAGTAACTCTAATGTTTGGTAAGATGATGCAGCTCTCCACGGCTGGGCAGTGCCCCTCCCCGTGGGTGAAGTTTGTGAGCGCATCACTGTTGCCTGGAGATTCCACGATGTCACAGTGGTTCCTCTGTCCTAGAGACATAATGTGTATGCTGAGAGGAGCAGGTGTGATTCCGGTGAGGTGGACACTGACCAACTTGACAGCATCAGGGTAAATGGAATCCAGAGCCAAGGTACTGTGTGTTCCTTTTAATTTTGTTGACACTACTTCACAGTTACATGAACAACATTATGGTTCCTAGACTACCCCCACTGTCAAGTCCCCACCACGTAGCCCGTAAGAGTGGCTGTCCAACAGCCCAGGAATATGCCGTAGAAGTGCTGCTGATCATCGCTATGTTATACGGACTTACCTAAGCACGCCGCCGGGCCGCAGCCTGTGTGCCACTCGTACTGCCCCATTTTCCCTCTCTCCCCTCCCTCCTAACCCGTCCTCCTCAGTCCCATTCCCTTTGGTAACCGTGAGTCCATTCTTGGGTTCGCTGCGGGTGCTACTGTCCTGTTCTATCACTCCCTTTCTTATTTCCGGTAGTCCCCAGGTGAGCGAAATCAGTTGACACTTGTCTTTCTCTGCGTGGCTTATTTCGCTGAGCGTGATACCCGCTACCTCCCTCCATGTTGTTGCACATGGTAGGATTGGTTTCTTCATATGGCAGAATAATATTCCACTGTTCATCCTCTGATAGACACTTACCTTTGCCGTTATGGATAGTGCTTGATAATCATACGGGTTCAGAGGTCTTTTTTAAACTGGGCTGCTGTATTCTAGTGGTTATTTTTGTATGTATGGATGTGTGAATGTATTTAGTTAGTCAATTACTCACTTAGATATCTGTTATTTATTTATTTATTTATTTATCATTAGTCTACATCGACGTGAGTCACATGTGGTTGACTAAACTGACCCCGCAACGAAATGCCCCCAGATACCTCATTGCAGTCACGGTCCATGAGCATAGTAAGATGCTGTAGAATCCCTTGTTGTCTTCTCTGCATTGTACGTCCCTCCCCATGCCCCCCTTCCACTTTATGCATGCCAAAGGTAATGTGCACATTGTCCCCCGCTCCCCCTGACTTACTGCTCCGTTCCCACCTGTGCACCTCCATCCCTTTCCCTTTGGTAACTGTTAGTGCACTCTTCTGGTGCCGTTTTTCTTCCTCGGAGGTCTCTTGGTTCTCCTGCACAGGCGAGTGAAATCATTTGATATTTGTGTTTCTCCACCTGCCTGCCTTACTGCACTGAGTATGATGCACTCTCACACCATCCATGTTTCTGCCAATGGTAGGATTTGTTTTCATAGGACGGAATAATATTCCAATGTTCATCTACTGGTGGACACTGAGCTTGGCTTTTGAGAATAGTGCTGTGGTAATCATAGGGATGCACGTGTCGCTTTTAAACTGGCGGCGGCATTCTCTCATTCATTCATTCATTCATCTATTTATTCTTTTATTTATTTGTCATCAGTCTACAATTATGTGGATAACATCATGTTGAGTACACTCCCCCCATCACCAACGTAGCAAAGTTTAATGGACTAGGGAGGCTGGTTGTGAAGGACGGGAGCAGGCTGCTAAGGGGGCATTACGATGAGCTCACATAATGTGGGGGGGAATTCTATGGGGAAGGCAGTATAGTTCAGAGAATTCAAGCAGTGATTCTGTAGCATGTTACTCTGCTGGTGAACAGTGAGTGTAATGGGGTCTGCGGGGGCGACTGGATGATCTGGGCAGTCCAGTATCCTTAATGTTGTTATATAATTGTAGATTGGTTATTGAGAATCGTGCTGCCATACATTTAGGGGTGCAGATGTCTTTCTTGAACTGGGCTGCTGCATTCTTTATGTATGTATGTTTGAATGTATGTATGTATGTATGTATTCATCCTTCCATGCATCCATTCATTCATGCATTCTTTTATCTGTCTACCTATCTATCTGTGTATCTTTGTGTCATTAATACACAATTAGATGAGTAACATGATGTTTACTAGACTCCTCCCATCACGCACGTGCCCCGAGATACCCCATTGCAGTCACAGTCCATGAGCATAGTAAGATACTGTAGAAGCCCTACTTGTCTTTTCTGGGTTTTGCAGCCCTGCCTGTGACCCCCGCTCCCACATTATATATTCTTATTCTAATGTGTCCTTACTTCCCCCCTCCCTAATCCCTCCATGCCCACCCATTCACCTCAGTCTCTTTCCCTCTGTTAACTTTTAGTCCATTCATGGGTTTTCTGAGACTGCTGCTGTTTTGTTCTTCAGTTTTTTGTTTGTTCTGAGACTGTAATGATGAGTGATATCATTATACATATACATATATATATATATATATGTAGGTAAGTAACTCTAATGTTTGGTAAGATGATGCAGCTCTCCACGGCTGGGCAGTGCCCCTCCCCGTGGGTGAAGTTTGTGAGCGCATCACTGTTGCCTGGAGATTCCACGATGTCACAGTGGTTCCTCTGTCCTAGAGACATAATGTGTATGCTGAGAGGAGCAGGTGTGATTCCGGTGAGGTGGACACTGACCAACTTGACAGCATCAGGGTAAATGGAATCCAGAGCCAAGGTACTGTGTGTTCCTTTTAATTTTGTTGACACTACTTCACAGTTACATGAACAACATTATGGTTCCTAGACTACCCCCACTGTCAAGTCCCCACCACGTAGCCCGTAAGAGTGGCTGTCCAACAGCCCAGGAATATGCCGTAGAAGTGCTGCTGATCATCGCTATGTTATACGGACTTACCTAAGCACGCCGCCGGGCCGCAGCCTGTGTGCCACTCGTACTGCCCCATTTTCCCTCTCTCCCCTCCCTCCTAACCCGTCCTCCTCAGTCCCATTCCCTTTGGTAACCGTGAGTCCATTCTTGGGTTCGCTGCGGGTGCTACTGTCCTGTTCTATCACTCCCTTTCTTATTTCCGGTAGTCCCCAGGTGAGCGAAATCAGTTGACACTTGTCTTTCTCTGCGTGGCTTATTTCGCTGAGCGTGATACCCGCTACCTCCCTCCATGTTGTTGCACATGGTAGGATTGGTTTCTTCATATGGCAGAATAATATTCCACTGTTCATCCTCTGATAGACACTTACCTTTGCCGTTATGGATAGTGCTTGATAATCATACGGGTTCAGAGGTCTTTTTTAAACTGGGCTGCTGTATTCTAGTGGTTATTTTTGTATGTATGGATGTGTGAATGTATTTAGTTAGTCAATTACTCACTTAGATATCTGTTATTTATTTATTTATTTATTTATCATTAGTCTACATCGACGTGAGTCACATGTGGTTGACTAAACTGACCCCGCAACGAAATGCCCCCAGATACCTCATTGCAGTCACGGTCCATGAGCATAGTAAGATGCTGTAGAATCCCTTGTTGTCTTCTCTGCATTGTACGTCCCTCCCCATGCCCCCCTTCCACTTTATGCATGCCAAAGGTAATGTGCACATTGTCCCCCGCTCCCCCTGACTTACTGCTCCGTTCCCACCTGTGCACCTCCATCCCTTTCCCTTTGGTAACTGTTAGTGCACTCTTCTGGTGCCGTTTTTCTTCCTCGGAGGTCTCTTGGTTCTCCTGCACAGGCGAGTGAAATCATTTGATATTTGTGTTTCTCCACCTGCCTGCCTTACTGCACTGAGTATGATGCACTCTCACACCATCCATGTTTCTGCCAATGGTAGGATTTGTTTTCATATGACGGAATAATATTCCAATGTTCATCTACTGGTGGACACTGAGCTTGGCTTTTGAGAATAGTGCTGTGGTAATCATAGGGATGCACGTGTCGCTTTTAAACTGGCGGCGGCATTCTCTCATTCATTCATTCATTCATCTATTTATTCTTTTATTTATTTGTCATCAGTCTACAATTATGTGGATAACATCATGTTGAGTACACTCCCCCCATCACCAACGTAGCAAAGTTTAATGGACTAGGGAGGCTGGTTGTGAAGGACGGGAGCAGGCTGCTAAGGGGGCATTACGATGAGCTCACATAATGTGGGGGGGAATTCTATGGGGAAGGCAGTATAGTTCAGAGAATTCAAGCAGTGATTCTGTAGCATGTTACTCTGCTGGTGAACAGTGAGTGTAATGGGGTCTGCGGGGGCGACTGGATGATCTGGGCAGTCCAGTATCCTTAATGTTGTTATATAATTGTAGATTGGTTATTGAGAATCGTGCTGCCATACATTTAGGGGTGCAGATGTCTTTCTTGAACTGGGCTGCTGCATTCTTTATGTATGTATGTTTGAATGTATGTATGTATGTATGTATTCATCCTTCCATGCATCCATTCATTCATGCATTCTTTTATCTGTCTACCTATCTATCTGTGTATCTTTGTGTCATTAATACACAATTAGATGAGTAACATGATGTTTACTAGACTCCTCCCATCACGCACGTGCCCCGAGATACCCCATTGCAGTCACAGTCCATGAGCATAGTAAGATACTGTAGAAGCCCTACTTGTCTTTTCTGGGTTTTGCAGCCCTGCCTGTGACCCCCGCTCCCACATTATATATTCTTATTCTAATGTGTCCTTACTTCCCCCCTCCCTAATCCCTCCATGCCCACCCATTCACCTCAGTCTCTTTCCCTCTGTTAACTTTTAGTCCATTCATGGGTTTTCTGAGACTGCTGCTGTTTTGTTCTTCAGTTTTTTGTTTGTTCTGAGACTGTAATGATGAGTGATATCATTATACATATACATATATATATATATATGTAGGTAAGTAACTCTAATGTTTGGTAAGATGATGCAGCTCTCCACGGCTGGGCAGTGCCCCTCCCCGTGGGTGAAGTTTGTGAGCGCATCACTGTTGCCTGGAGATTCCACGATGTCACAGTGGTTCCTCTGTCCTAGAGACATAATGTGTATGCTGAGAGGAGCAGGTGTGATTCCGGTGAGGTGGACACTGACCAACTTGACAGCATCAGGGTAAATGGAATCCAGAGCCAAGGTACTGTGTGTTCCTTTTAATTTTGTTGACACTACTTCACAGTTACATGAACAACATTATGGTTCCTAGACTACCCCCACTGTCAAGTCCCCACCACGTAGCCCGTAAGAGTGGCTGTCCAACAGCCCAGGAATATGCCGTAGAAGTGCTGCTGATCATCGCTATGTTATAC
>NW_026645196.1:0-19067 GCF_030020395.1 Manis pentadactyla
TTTTTTTTGTTGGTTGTGTGTTTTGCGTGTGGTTTTGTATGTGGTGCAACTGCTTTCCCGTGTGTGATGGTGATTGTGTTTGGCTGGGTTTGAGAGGATGTGTGTTTGTTTGGTTGAGTTACGTGTGTGATGTGAGACGTGCTGTCTGTGTGTGATTGTGGTTGTGTAGTGTGCCTCATTGTGTGTGTTGTGTGTACTCAACGGAACTGTGGTTTGGTGTGAGTTGTGTGCTTTTATGTCCTGTGATGTTGTGGTGTATGTTGTTTTTTATGTTGTGCCTTGTGCATGTTGAGAGGTCCTGTATGCTCTCGATGTATGTGTTTGTGGGTGTTTACCTGCGTGTGTTGTGGTTGTTCCCTGAGTGTGTGCTGTGTGTGGCTTTTTGTGTGTTATGCAGTGGTTGCATTGTTGTGGGTGTGTGTTGCATTGTTAATGCAGGGTGCGGTGTGTGTTATGAGTTGTGATGTTAATTTCTGTGTGCGGATGTTTGTGTGTGCTGTGTGACGAGTTTTTGTTGACTTGTGTTTTGTGCTTGTGTTGAGTGGTATTCTCTGTGTGTTGCATCTTGTGTGTGGTGTGTTGTGTGGTCTGTGTGTTTTGCAAGTTGTGTGAGATTATTGTGTTGTTATGAATGCTGTGCTTTGTGTATATGTTCTGCGTTTGGCATTGCGCATTCTGTGAGGCTCTGTGTGCTGTATGTATTGTGTGTGTTGTAGTGATGTGTGTAGTTTTGTGAAATGTGTGGTTGCATAAATTCGGAGTTCTTTTCGTTGTGGTTTGTGTGTTTTGCACGTGGGCTTGTATGCATTGTAGGTGTGGTGTGCGTTCAGCATGTGTGACTGTGATTTGTGTGTGGTTGCGTTTGACACGTTGTGTGAGTGGTGGCTGTTTTGAGTAATGAGTGTAATATGTGAGGGTGTGTACTCTGTGGGGTCATGGTCGCGTCCGTGAGCCTCACTGTGAGTGTTGTGTTTACTCTGAGAACCGTGGTTCATGTGTATTGTGTGCAGTTATGTTCTCGGGGTGTGGGGTTTGATGTTAGTGTGGTGTGCTGCTTGTGTGTTGAGAGACTTCTGCATTCAAGCGCACTGAAGGGAGCCCTCTAAGTGATTGGTCCATTTTCTCCACAGGTCTGTTATCCCCCGGGGAGGGCCTTGTTCACTGAGGGGCGCTCAAAGAGGACGAAAGGAGCCACCTCGTCCCTTTAATAGCAATGTCCTGGAGATGCCTTTGTAGTAAAGTGACATAAACTGCTGCAGAAGAGCCTTATGCCAAAGTCTGCAGGGGGAAACAATCCACCGTGCACTGAGGAGACCCTCCCTGAGAGAACACTTACGCTGATCTCCGCATGCATGCCACTTGCTCCTATGTGATATGGAAACCTCTGTAAACATTGCAATAGAAGGCTATACACTTGATCTCTTTAGTGCTTTCTGGGTTTGTTGTGTGTGTAGTGTGGCTGTACGTGTGGTTGCTATATGGGAGTGAGTGATTTGTGGTGCTTTTCTGCGATTCTGTGTGTATTCTCTGTTGTGATACGCTGTGTGTGCTGTGTTCCTGTGTGTTTGGCGCTGTGCTGTCTTTTGCCTGTGGGTCTTGCTTGCTGTTTTCTCTGTGTTGGGGTGTTGTCCGTGTTGTGCGTATTTTGTACGTAATATGTGTGCTATAGGTTCCTTACAGCTTGATGAGTACACTGCTCTGTGTATTTTTCACTGGGTGGTGTGTTACGTGTGACGCTGGTCTTTGTGAGTTGTGTTGTGTGTGTTGAGTGGCTCTTTGAGCATTGTATGTTTTGCCATTATGATGAGTTATCTGTTGGCGGTTCTGTATGTTGTGTGTTTGGCGTGTGGCATCCAGTCTAATGTTTAGTGTGAAATGTGGTCTTTCCTTGGTCTGTTGCGTTATGTACTGTGTTCTGGGTGGGTGAGCGCCGTCTATATGCTTTCTGTGTGTTACATACTGGTGGTAGATGTTGTTTGGTCGGTGTAATTTGAGCATTGTTGTGTGACGTAGTTTTAGCCTTGTGTCAGAACGTGCTGTGTGCATGTGTTTTTGTGTGTGTGTTTGTGGGCTTTTGGTTCGTGCGTCTCCTGTGTGGGCCTCTGTGTGCTCTGTGTTGTAGGCTTGTGGTTGTGTGTGCTGTGTGTAGTGCATTATATGTGTGTTGCGTGAGTTTTCATCAGTTGTGAAGGATTTGTATGTGTTGTGTCAGTATTCTGTGTATGATTGTGATTTGTGTGTTGTGTTAGAGAGGTTGTGTGTGTGTGTGTGTGTGTGTGTGTGTGTGTGTGTGTGTGGCTGTTTGAGTTACGCACATGATGTGAGATGTGTTGACTGTGTGCGGTTGTGCTTGTTTAGTATGTCTCTTGGTGTGCCCAGTACGTAGTCTGCGAATGTTTTTCGTGTGTATTGTGAGCAGTTATGTGCCTTGAAGTGTGTGGTGTGTGTATGTGACTATTGTGTTGCTTATTTCTGTGTTGTGTGTTTGTTCTGCGCAGTTCTCCTGTGTGAGGATGTATGTGTGTTGTGTCTGTGCGTGGTGTGTGTGTAGTGTGTTAAATGTGTGCTCATCGTCTTCTTTGTTGCTTATGCGCGTTTTGCCTAGGGTTTGTGAGTGTCGTTTGTGTGTTGTGGTGTTGCGTGTTTTGTATGTGTGACTGTGATTTGTGTGTGGTTGTGTTTCAGTGGTTGAGTGTGTGGTGGTTTTTATGTATGCGAAGTGAGGTGTGATGTCCATGTGTGCTTGTGCTTGTTTAGTGTGCCTCACTGCGTGTGCTGCACATACTCTCCCAAAGTGTGACTTTTGTGACTTATGAGAAACATGTGCTTTGTTGTGTGCGGTGTGTGCCCTGTGACTGTTGTTTTGTTACCTTTTGCGCTTTTTTGTGTGTGTGCATTGCGTAGTGGTGCCCGTGGTGTATGTATGTGTGTGGGGTGCCTGTGTGCGGTGGTGCGTGGGGTGCTTAGTGTGTGAAATGTGTGCTATGTGCGTTTATTTTTGGTTGTGTGTTTAGGTTGTGGTTTGTGTGTGTTGTGTGTGTTTTGCGAGTGTGATTGTGATGCGTGTTTGAAAGTTTGTGTGTGCAATTCGTTGTTTTGTGGTGTGGTGAGGCGAGATGTGTTGTGTGTGTGTGGTTTTGCTTGTGTAGTGTGCCTCATTGTGTGTGTGGTGTGTACATGGTTAAATGTGGTTTGTGAGAATTGGTTGCCCTTATACGTCCTGTGATGTTAGTGAGGGGTACGTTGTTTCATACGTTGTGCTGTTTCCCGTGTTGAGTCGGGTGTGTTCTCCATATCTTTTATGTTTGTGGTGGTGTTTACCTGTGTTTGTTGTAGTTATTCCTTTAGTGTGTGTTGTGTGTGGCTTTATGCCGTGGTAGGTAGTGGTTACGTCGGTGTGCTCTGACGTTAATGCAGGTTGTTGTGTGTGCTATGAGTTGTGATGTGTAATCTGTGTGTGTGCTTGCGTGTGTTGTACGATGTATTTTTCTGTGATTTGTGGATTATTTTGTGTGTTGTGGTAATGTACTGATGTGCTTGTTTTAATGTGTGTGTTGTGTGTGCCATGTTTGTTTTGCGCGCTCTTTTTTGTGATGTGTATGGTGCTTTTTGAGTTTTGTGTTATGTGTGAAGTACGTTGTCTGCCTTTTGTGTATATGGTAGTGCGTGTTCTGTGGTGTTGGCTGTGTGATTGTGTGTTGTGTTACATGTTTGCGTGCTGTGTTATTGTGTGCTTTTAGCTGTGAAGTCTGTGATCTGCTGGTTTCATGAGCGTGGCTGTGTTTATGTGGTTGTCTGTTTCCTGTGTGTTTTCTACTCTTTCTGTGTTGTGACTCTTGTGTAAGTGATGTGTGCAGTTTGGGTGCGTCGTTGTTGTGTGTAGTGCGTGTTGTGTGTATGTTTGGGGAGTGCTGCGTGACTGGTGTGGGTTGTGGGTGGTTCTGTGTTGTGTGTTGTGTGCTTGGAGTGTGCCTTTGTGTGTTGTATGTTGGACGTCTTTTGCGTAGCGTGTTGTGTCCGTGGTGGTTGGGAATGTTCTGTGGTGTGTGAATAGTTTCTGTGTCATGTCAATGTGTGATGTGACCACACGTGTGTTGCGTGATGTACAACATATTGTGTTCCCAGTTGCCCGGTTTGTTGTTTGTATTGTTAACTGCTTTGTGTACTGTGTGTGTGTTGTTCGTTCTGTGTATTTTATGTGTCGTGCGGGATACCGTGTGTTGCGTCTGATATGCTTTGTGTATCTGTTGTTTGCTTTGCTTTGCATTGCGTGTTCTGTGAGGCTCTGCTGTGCTGAAAGTTTTATGTGTGTTTGGTGTGATGTGCCTAGTGTGTGAAGTGCGTGTTCCATAAATTCCGTGATCTTTCTGTTGTGGTTTGTGTGTGTGTTGCACGTCATTTTGCACCTCTTGTGTGTGGTGTGAGTTCTGCATGTGTGATTGTGATTTTCATGTGGTTGTGTTTGAGTGGTTGTGTGGGTGTTTGCTTGTTACGTGTGTGATGTGTAATGTGTTGTCTGCGTGTGGTTGTGCTTGTTCAGCATGCCTCATTGTGTGTGCTGTGTGTTCTCTGAAGTGGGATTCGTGTGTGTTGTGAGCCATTATGAGCTCTGACGTGGTCTGTCTGGTGTGTGTGCCTTGTGACTTGTGTTGTTACATTTTGGGTTTCGTGTGTGTGCGTTTTGCAGAGTGCAGCCCGTGCATGGATATGAGTGTGGGTTGTCTGTGCGTGAATGTGTGTGTGTGTGTGGTTTGTAGTGTGTGAAATGTGCACTGTGGGCTTTTTTGTTGGTTGTGTGTTTTGCGTGTGGTTTTGTATGTGGTGCAACTGCTTTCCGTGTGTGATGGTGATTTGTGTTTGGCTGGGTTTGAGAGGGATGTGTGTTTGGTTTGGTTGAGTTACGTGTGTGATGTGAGACGTGGCTGTCTGTGTGTGATTGTGGTTGTGTAGTGTGCCTCATTGTGTGTGTTGTGTGTACTCACGGAACTGTGGTTTGTGTGAGTTGTGTGCTTTTATGTCCTGTGATGTTTGTGGTGTATGTTGTTTTTTATGTTGTGCCTTGTGCATGTTGAGAGGTCCTGTATGCTCTCGATGTATGTGTTTGTGGGTGTTTACCTGCGTGTGTTGTGGTTGTTCCCTGAGTGTGTGCTGTGTGTGGCTTTTTGTGTGTTATGCAGTGGTTGCATTGTTGTGTGTGTGTGTTGCATTGTTAATGCAGGGTGCGGTGTGTGTTATGAGTTGTGATGTTAATTTCTGTGTGCGATGTTTGTGTGTGCTGTGTGACGAGTTTTTGTTGACTTGTGTTTTTGTGCTTGTGTTGAGTGTATTCTCTGTGTGTTGCATCTTGTGTGTGTGTGTTGTGTGGTCTGTGTGTTTTGCAAGTTGTGTGAGATTAATTGTGTGTTATGAATGCTGTGCTTTGTGTATATGTTCTGCGTTTGGCATTGCGCATTCTGTGAGGCTCTGTGTGCTGTATGTATTGTGTGTGTTTGTAGTGATGTGTGTAGTTTGTGAAATGTGTGTTGCATAAATTCGGAGTTCTTTTCGTTGTGGTTTGTGTGTTTTGCACGTGGGCTTGTATGCATTGTAGGTGTGGTGTGCGTTCAGCATGTGTGACTGTGATTTGTGTGTGGTTGCGTTTGACACGGTTGTGTGAGTGGTTGGCTGTTTTTGAGTAATGAGTGTAATATGTGAGGTGTGTACTCTGTGGGGGTCATGGTCGGGTCCGTGAGCCTCACTGTGAGTGTTGTGTTTACTCTGAGAACCGTGGTTCATGTGTATTGTGTGCAGTTATGTTTCTCGGGTGTGGGGGTTTTGATGTTTAGTGTGGTGTGCTGCTTGTGTGTTGAGAGACTTCTGCATTCAAGCGCACTGAAGGGAGCCTCTAAGTGATTGTCCATTTTCTCCACAGGTCTGTTATCCCCCGGGAGGGCCTTGTTCACTGAGGGCGCTCAAAGAGGACGAAGGAGCCACCTCGTCCCTTTAATAGCAATGTCCTGGAGATGCCTTTGTAGTAAAGTGACATAAACTGCTGCAGAAGAGCCTTATGCCAAAGTCTGCAGGGGAAACAATCCACCGTGCACTGAGGAGACCCTCCCTGAGAGAACACTACGCTGATCTCCGCATGCATGCCACTTGCTCCTATGTGATATGGAAACCTCTGTAAACATTGCAATAGAAGGCTATACACTTGATTCTCTTTAGTGCTTTCTGGGGTTTGTTGTGTGTGTAGTGTGCTGTACGTGTGGTTGCTATATGGGAGTGAGTGATTTGTGTGCTTTTCTGCGATTCTGTGTGTATTCTCTGTTGTGATACGCTGTGTGTGCTGTGTTCCTGTGTGTTTGGCGCCTGTGCTGTCTTTTGCCTGTGGGTCTTGCTTGTTTTCTCTGTGTTGGGTGTTTGTCCGTGTTGTGCGTATTTGTACGTAATATGTGTGCTATAGGTTCCTTACAGCTTGATGAGTACACTGCTCTGTGTATTTTTCACTGGGTGGTGTGTTACGTGTGACGCTGGTCTTTGTGAGTTGTGTTGTGTGTGTTGAGTGGCTCTTTGAGCATTGTATGTTTTGCCATTATGATGAGTTATCATGTTGGCGGTTCTGTATGTTGTGTGTTTGGCGTGTGGCATCCAGTCTAATGTTTAGTGTGAAATGTGGTCTTTCCATTGGTCTGTTGCGTTATGTACTGTGTTCTGGGTTGGGTGAGCGCCCGTCTATATGCTTTCTGTGTGTTACATACTGGGTAGATGTTGTTTGGTCGGTGTAATTTGAGCATTTTGTGTGAACGTAGTTTTAGCCTTGTGTCAGACGTGCTGTGTGCATGGTGTTTTTTGTGTGTGTGTTTGTGGGCTTTGGTTCGTGCTGTCTCCGTGTGGGCCTCTGTGTGCTCTGTGTTGTAGGCTTGTGGTTGTGTGTGCTGTGTGTAGTGCATTATATGTGTGTTGCGTGAGTTTTCATCAGTTGTGGAAGGATTTGTATGTGTTGTGTCAGTATTCTGTGTATGATTGTGATTTGTGTGTTGTGTTAGAGAGGGTTGTGTGTGTGTGTGTGTGTGTGTGTGTGTGTGTGTGTGTGTGGCTGTTTGAGTTACGCACATGATGTGAGATGTGTTGACTGTGTGCGGTTGTGCTTGTTTAGTATGTCTCTTGGTGTGCCCAGTACGTAGTCTGCGAATGTTTTTCGTGTGTATTGTGAGCAGTTATGTGCCTTGAAGTGTGTGGTGTGTGTATTGTGACTATTGTGTTGCTTATTTCTGTGTTGTGTGTTTGTTCTGCGCAGTTCTCCTGTGTGAGGATGTATGTGTGTTGTGTCTGTGCGTGGTTGTGTGTGTAGTGTGTTAAATGTGTGCTCATCGTCTTCTTTGTTGCTTATGCGCGTTTTGCCTAGGGGTTTGTGAGTGTCGTTTGTGTGTTGTGGTGTTGCGTGTTTTGTATGTGTGACTGTGATTTGTGTGTGGTTGTGGTTTCAGTGGTTGAGTGTGTGTGGTTTTTTATGTATGGCGAAGTGAGGTGTGATGTCCATGTGTGCTTGTGCTTGTTTAGTGTGCCTCACTGCGTGTGCTGCACATACTCTCCCAAATGTGACTTTTGTGACTTATGAGAAACATGTGCTTTGTTGTGTGCGGTGTGTGCCTGTGACTGTTGTTTTGTTACCTTTTGCGCTTTTTTGTGTGTGTGCATTGCGTAGTGGTGCCCGTGTGTATGTATGTGTGTGGGGTGCCTGTGTGCGGTGGTGCGTGGGGTGCTTAGTGTGTGAAATGTGTGCTATGTGCGTTTATTTTTGGTTGTATGTTTAGGTTGTGGTTTTGTGTGTGTTGTGTGTGTTTTTGCGAGTGTGATTGTGATGCGTGTTTGAAAGTTTGTGTGTGCAATTCGTTGTTTGTGGTGTGTGAGGCGAGATGTGTTGTGTGTGTGTGGTTTTGCTTGTGTAGTGTGCCTCATTGTGTGTGTGGTGTGTACATGGGTTAAATGTGGTTTGTGAGAATTGGTTGCCCTTATACGTCCTGTGATGTTAGTGGGGTACGTTGTTTCATTACGTTGTGCTGTTTCCGTGTGAGTCGGGTGTGTTCTCCATATCGTTTATGTTTGTGGGTGTTTACCTGTGTTTGTTGTAGTTATTCTTTAGTGTGTGTTGTGTGTGGCTTTATGCGTGGTAGGTAGTGGTTACGTCGGTGTGCTCTGACGTTAATGCAGGTTGTTGTGTGTGCTATGAGTTGTGATGTGTAATCTGTGTGTGTTGCTTGCGTGTGTTGTACGATGTATTTTCTGTGATTTGTGATTATTTTGTGTGTTGTGGTAATGTACTGATGTGCTTGTTTTAATGTGTGTGTTGTGTGTGCCATGTTTGTTTTGCGCGTCTTTTTTGTGATGTTGTATGGTGCTTTTTGAGTTTTGTGTTATGTGTGAAGTACGTTGTCTGCCTTTTGTGTATATGGTAGTGCGTGTTCTGTGGTGTTGGCTGTGTGATTGTGTGTTGTGTTACATGTTTGCGTGCTGTGTTATTGTGTGCTTTTAGCTGTGAAGTCTGTGATCTGCTGGTTTCATGAGCGTGGCTGTGTTTATGTGGTTGTCTGTTTCCTGTGTGTTTTCTACTCTTTCTGTGTTGTGACTCTTGTGTAAGTGATGTGTGCAGTTTGGGTGCGTCGTTGTTGTGTGTAGTGCGTGTTGTGTGTATGTTTGGGGAGTGCTGCGTGACTGGGGTGTCGTGTTGTGGCGTGGTTCTGTGTTGTGTGTTGTGTGCTTGGAGTGTGCCTTTGTGTGTTGTATGTTGGACGTCTTTTGCGTAGCGTGTTGTGTCCGTGGTTGGGAATGTTCTGTGGTGTGTGAATAGTTTTCCTGTGTCATGTTCAATGTGTGATGTGACCACACGTGTGTTGCGTGATGTACAACATATTGTGTTCCCAGTTGCCCCGTTTGTTGTTTGTATTGTTTAACTGCTTTGTGTACTGTGTGTGTGTTGTTCGTTCTGTGTATTTTATGTGTCGTGCGGGATACCGTGTGTTGCGTCTGATATGCTTTGTGTATCTGTTGTTTGCTTTGCTTTGCATTGCGTGTTCTGTGAGGCTCTGTGTGCTGAAAGTTTTATGTGTGTTTGGTGTGATGTGCCTAGTGTGTGAAGTGCGTGTTCCATAAATTCCGTGATCTTTCTGTTGTGGTTTGTGTGTGTGTTGCACGTCATTTTGCACCTCTCTTGTGTGTGGTGTGAGTTCTGCATGTGTGATTGTGATTTTCATGTGGTTGTGTTTGAGTGGTTGTGTGGGTGTTTGCTTGTTACGTGTGTGATGTGTAATGTGTTGTCTGCGTGTGGTTGTGCTTGTTCAGCATGCCTCATTGTGTGTGCTGTGTGTTCTCTGAAGTGGGATTCGTGTGTGTTGTGAGCCATTATGAGCTCTGACGTGTCTGTCTGGTGTGTGTGCCTTGTGACTTGTGTTGTTACATTTTGGTTCGTGTGTGTGCGTTTGCAGAGTGCAGCCCGTGCATGGATATGAGTGTGGGTTGTCTGTGCGTGAATGTGTGTGTGTGTGTGGTTTGTAGTGTGTGAAATGTGCACTGTGGGCTTTTTTTGTTGGTTGTGTGTTTTGCGTGTGGTTTTGTATGTGGTGCAACTGCTTTCCGTGTGTGATGGTGATTTGTGTTTGGCTGGGTTTGAGAGGATGTGTGTTTGTTGGGTTGAGTTACGTGTGTGATGTGAGACGTGCTGTCTGTGTGTGATTGTGGTTGTGTAGTGTGCCTCATTGTGGTGTGTTGTGTGTACTCACGGAACTGTGGTTTGTGTGAGTTGTGTGCTTTTATGTCCTGTGATGTTTGTGGTGTATGTTGTTTTTTATGTTGTGCCTTGTGCATGTTGAGAGGTCCTGTATGCTCTCGATGTATGTGTTTGTGGGGTGTTTACCTGCGTGTGTTGTGGTTGTTCCCCTGAGTGTGTGCTGTGTGTGGCTTTTTGTGTGTTATGCAGTGGTTGCATTGTTGTGTGTGTGTGTTGCATTGTTAATGCAGGGTGCGGTGTGTGTTATGAGTTGTGATGTTAATTTCTGTGTGCGATGTTTGTGTGTGCTGTGTGACGAGTTTTTGTTGACTTGTGTTTTTGTGCTTGTGTTGAGTGTATTCTCTGTGTGTTGCATCTTGTGTGTGTGTGTTGTGTGGTCTGTGTGTTTTGCAAGTTGTGTGAGATTAATTGTGTGTTATGAATGCTGTGCTTTGTGTATATGTTCTGCGTTGGCATTGCGCATTCTGTGAGGCTCTGTGTGCTGTATGTATTGTGTGTGTTTGTAGTGATGTGTGTAGTTTGTGAAATGTGTGTTGCATAAATTCGGAGTTCTTTTCGTTGTGGTTTGTGTGTTTTGCACGTGGGCTTGTATGCATTGTAGGTGTGGTGTGCGTTCAGCATGTGTGACTGTGATTTGTGTGTGGTTGCGTTTGACACGTTGTGTGAGTGGTTGGCTGTTTTGAGTAATGAGTGTAATATGTGAGGTGTGTACTCTGTGGGGTCATGGGTCGGTCCGTGAGCCTCACTGTGAGTGTTGTGTTTACTCTGAGAACCGTGGTTCATGTGTATTGTGTGCAGTTATGTTCTCGGGGGTGTGGGGGGTTTTGATGTTTAGTGTGGTGTGCTGCTTGTGTGTTGAGAGACTTCTGCATTCAAGCGCACTGAAGGGAGCCTCTAAGTGATTGTCCATTTTCTCCACAGGTCTGTTATCCCCCGGGAGGGCCTTGTTCACTGAGGGCGCTCAAAGAGGACGAAAGAGCCACCTCGTCCCTTTAATAGCAATGTCCTGGAGATGCCTTTGTAGTAAAGTGACATAAACTGCTGCAGAAGAGCCTTATGCCAAAGTCTGCAGGGGGAAACAATCCACCGTGCACTGAGGAGACCCTCCCTGAGAGAACACTACGCTGATCTCCGCATGCATGCCACTTGCTCCTATGTGATATGGAAACCTCGTGTAAACATTGCAATAGAAGGCTATACACTTGATCTCTTTAGTGCTTTCTGGGTTTGTTGTGTGTGTAGTGTGCTGTACGTGTGGTTGCTATATGGGAGTGAGGTGATTTGTGGTGCTTTTCTTGCGATTCTGTGTGTATTCTCTGTTGTGATACGCTGTGTGTGCTGTGTTCCTGTGTGTTTGGCGCTGTGCTGTCTTTTGCCTGTGGGTCTTGCTTGTTTTCTCTGTGTTGGGTGTTGTCCGTGTTGTGCGTATTTTGTACGTAATATGTGTGCTATAGGTTCCTTACAGCTTGATGAGTACACTGCTCTGTGTATTTTTCACTGGGTGTGTGTTACGTGTGACGCTGGTCTTTGTGAGTTGTGTTGTGTGTGTTGAGTGGCTCTTTGAGCATTGTATGTTTTGCCATTATGATGAGTTATCTGTTGGCGGTTCTGTATGTTGTGTGTTTGGCGTGTGGCATCCAGTCCTAATGTTTAGTGTGAAATGTGGTCTTTCCTTGGTCTGTTGGCGTTATGTACTGTGTTCTGGGTTGGGGTGAGCGCCGTCTATATGCTTTCTGTGTGTTACATACTGGGGTAGATGTTGTTTGGTCGGTGTAATTTTGAGCATTTTGTGTGACGTAGTTTTAGCCTTGTGTCAGACGTGCTGTGTGCATGTGTTTTTTGTGTGTGTGTTTGTGGGCTTTGGTTCGTGCTGTCTCCCGTGTGGGCCTCTGTGTGCTCTGTGTTGTAGGCTTGTGGTTGTGTGTGCTGTGTGTAGTGCATTATATGTGTGTTGCGTGAGTTTTCATCAGTTGTGGAAGGATTTGTATGTGTTGTGTCAGTATTCTGTGTATGATTGTGATTTGTGTGTTGTGTTAGAGAGGATGTGTGTGTGTGTGTGTGTGTGTGTGTGTGTGTGTGTGTGTGTGGCTGTTTGAGTTACGCACATGATGTGAGATGTGTTGACTGTGTGCGGTTGTGCTTGTTTAGTATGTCTCTTGGTGTGCCCCAGTACGTAGTCTGCGAATGTTTTTCGTGTGTATTGTGAGCAGTTATGTGCCTTGAAGTGTGTGGTGTGTGTATTGTGACTATTGTGTTGCTTATTTCTGTGTTGTGTGTTTGTTCTGCGCAGTTCTCCTGTGTGAGGATGTATGTGTGTTGTGTCTGTGCGTGGTTGTGTGTGTAGTGTGTTAAATGTGTGGCTCATCGTCTTCTTTGTTGCTTATGCGCGTTTTGCCTAGGGGTTTGTGAGGTGTCGTTTGTGTGTTGTGTGTTGCGTGTTTTGTATGTGTGACTGTGATTTGTGTGTGGTTGTGTTTCAGTGGTTGAGTGTGTGTGGTTTTTATGTATGCGAAGTGAGGTGTGATGTCCATGTGTGCTTGTGCTTGTTTAGTGTGCCTCACTTGCGTGTGCTGCACATACTCTCCCAAATGTGACTTTTGTGACTTATGAGAAACATGTGCTTTGTTGTGTGCGGTGTGTGCCCTGTGACTGTTGTTTTGTTACCTTTTGCGCTTTTTTGTGTGTGTGGCATTGCGTAGTGGTGCCCGTGTGTATGTATGTGTGTGGTGTGCCTGTGTGCGGTGGTGCGTGGGGTGCTTAGTGTGTGAAATGTGTGCTATGTGCGTTTATTTTTGGTTGTGTGTTTAGGTTGTGGTTTTGTGTGTGTTGTGTGTGTTTTGCGAGTGTGATTGTGATGCGTGTTTGAAAGTTTGTGTGTGCAATTCGTTGTTTTGTGGTGTGTGAGGCGAGATGTGTTGTGTGTGTGTGGTTTTGCTTGTGTAGTGGTGCCTCATTGTGTGTGTGGTGTGTACATGGTTAAATGTGGTTTGTGAGAATTGGTTGCCCTTATACGTCCTGTGATGTTAGTGGGGTACGTTGTTTCATACGTTGTGCTGTTTCCGTGTTGAGTCGGGTGTGTTTCTCCATATCTTTTATGTTTGTGGGTGTTTACCTGTGTTTGTTGTAGTTTTATTCCTTTAGTGTGTGTTGTGTGTGGCTTTATGCGTGGTAGGTAGTGGTTACGTCGGTGTGCTCTGACGTTAATGCAGGTTGTTGTGTGTGCTATGAGTTGTGATGTGTAATCTGTGTGTGTTGCTTGCGTGTGTTGTACGATGTATTTTTCTGTGATTTGTGGATTATTTTGTGTGTTGTGGTAATGTACTGATGTGCTTGTTTTAATGTGTGTGTTGTGTGTGCCATGTTTGTTTTGCGCGTCTTTTTGTGATGTGTATGGTGCATTTTGAGTTTTGTGTTATGTGTGAAGTACGTTGTCTGCCTTTTGTGTATATGGTAGTGCGTGTTCTGTGGGTGTTGGCTGTGTGATTGTGTGTTGTGTTACATGTTTGCGTGCTGTGTTATTGTGTGCTTTTAGCTGTGAAGTCTGTGATCTGCTGGTTTCATGAGCGTGGCTGTGTTTATGTGGTTGTCTGTTTCCTGTGTGTTTCTACTCTTTCTGTGTTGTGACTCTTGTGTAAGTGATGTGTGCAGTTTGGGTGCGTCGTTGTTGTGTGTAGTGCGTGTTGTGTGTATGTTTGGGGAGTGCTGCGTGACTGGTGTGGTTGTGGGTGGTTTCTGTGTTGTGTGTTGTGTGCTTGTGGAGTGTGCCTTTGTGTGTTGTATGTTGGACGTCTTTTGCATAGCGTGTTGTGTCCGTGGTTGGGAATGTTCTGTGGTCGTGTGAATAGTTTTCTGTGTCATGTTCAATGTGTGATGTGACCACTACGTGTGTTGCGTGATGTACAACATATTGTGTTCCCCAGTTGCCCCGTTTGTTGTTTGTATTGTTAACTTGCTTTGTGTACTGTGTGTGTGTTGTTCGTTCTGTGTATTTTAATGTGTCGTCGCGGGATACCGTGTGTTGCGTCTGATATGCTTTGTGTATCTGTTGTTTGCTTTGCTTTGCATTGCGTGTTCTGTGAGGCTCTTGTGTGCTGAAAGTTTTATGTGTGTTTGGTGTGATGTGCTAGTGTGTGAAGTGCGTGTTCCATAAATTCCGTGATCTTTCTGTTGTGGTTTGTGTGTGTGTTGCACGTCATTTTGGCACCTCTTGTGTGTGGTGTGAGTTCTGCATGTGTGATTGGTGATTTTCATGTGGTTGTGTTTGAGTGGTTGTGTGGTGTTTGCTTGTTACGTGTGTGATGTGTAATGTGTTGTCTGCGTGTGGTTGTGCTTGTTCAGCATGCCTCATTGTGTGTGCTGTGTGTTCTCTGAAGTGGGATTCGTGTGTGTTGTGAGCCATTATGAGCTCTGACGTGTCTGTCTCTTGTGTGTGCCTTGTGACTTGTGTTGTTACATTTTGGTTTCGTGTGTGTGCGTTTTGCAGAGTGCAGGCCCGTGCATGATATGAGTGTGGGTTGTCTGTGCGTGAATGTGTGTGTGTGTGTGGTTTGTAGTGTGTGAAATGTGCACTGTGGGCTTTTTTTGTTGGTTGTGTGTTTGCGTGTGGTTTTGTATGTGGTGCAACTGCTTTCCGTGTGTGATGGTGATTTGTGTTTGGCTGGGTTTGAGAGGATGTGTGTTTGTTTGGTTGAGTTACGTGTGTGATGTGGAGACGTGCTGGTCTGTGTGTGATTGTGGTTGTGTAGTGTGCCTCATTGTGTGTGTTGTGTGTACTCACGGAACTGTGGGTTTGTGTGAGTTGGTGTGCTTTTATGTCCTGTGATGTTTGTGGTGTATGTTGTTTTTTATGTTGTGCCTTGTGCATGTTGAGAGGGTCCTGTATGCTCTCGATGTATGTGTTTGTGGGTGTTTACCCTGCGTGTGTTGTGGTTGTTCCCTGAGTGTGTGCTGTGTGTGGCTTTTGTGTGTTATGCAGTGGTTGCATTGTTGTGTGTGTGTGTTGCATTGTTAATGCAGGGTGCGGTGTGTGTTATGAGTTGTGATGTTAATTTCTGTGTGCGATGTTTGTGTGTGCTGTGTGACGAGTTTTTGTTGACTTGTGTTTTGTGTGCTTGTGTTGAGTGTATTCTCTGTGTGTTGCATCTTGTGTGTGTGTGTGTTGTGTGGTCTGTGTGTTTTGCAAGTTGTGTGAGATTAATTGTGTGTTATGAATGCTGTGCTTTGTTGTATATGTTCTGCGTTGGCATTGCGCATTCTGTGAGGCTCTGTGTGCTGTATGTATTGTGTGTGTTTGTAGTCGATGTGTGTAGTTTGTGAAATGTGTGTTGCATAAATTCGGAGTTCTTTTCGTTGTGGTTTGTGTGTTTTGCACGTGGGCTTGTATGCATTGTAGGTGTGGTGTGCGTTCAGCATGTGTGACTGTGATTGTGTGTGTGGTTGCGTGACACGTTTGTGTGAGTGGTTGGCTGTTTTGAGTAATGAGTGTAATATGTGAGGTGTGTACTCTGTGGGGTCATGGTCGGTCCGTGAGCCTCACTGTGAGTGTTGTGTTTACTCTGAGAACCGTGGTTCATGTGTATTGTGTGCAGTTATGTTCTCGGGGTGTGGGGTTTTGATGTTTAGTGTGGTGTGCTGCTTGTGTGTTGAGAGACTTCTGCATTCAAGCGCACTGAAGGGAGCCTCTAAGTGATTGTCCATTTTCTCCACAGGTCTGTTATCCCCCGGAGGGGCCTTGTTCACTGGAGGGCGCTCAAAGAGGACGAAAGGAGCCACCTTCGTCCCTTTAATAGCAATGTCCTGGAGATTGCCTTTGTAGTAAAGTGACATAAACTGCTGCAGAAGAGCCTTATGCCAAAGTCTGCAGGGGGAAACAATCCACCGTGCACTGAGGAGACCCTCCCTGAGAGAACACTACGCTGATCTCCGCATGCATGCCACTTGCTCCTATGTGATATGGAAACCTCTGTTAAACATTGCAATAGAAGGCTATACACTTGATCTCTTTAGTGCTTTCTGGGTTTGTTGTGTGTGTAGTGTGCTGTACGTGTGGTTGCTATATGGGAGTGAGTGATTTGTGGTGCTTTTCTGCGATTCTGTGTGTATTCTCTGTTGTGATACGCTGTGTGTGCTGTGTTCCTGTGTGGTTTGGCGCTGTGCTGTCTTTTGCCTGTGGTCTTGCTTGTTTTCCTCTGTGTTGGGTGTTGTCCGTGTTGTGCGTATTTTGTACGTAATATGTGTGCTATAGGTTCCTTACAGCTTGATGAGTACACTGCTCTGTGTATTTTTCACTGGGTGGTGTGTTACGTGTGACGCTGGTCTTTGTGAGTTGTGTTGTGTGTGTTGAGTGGCTCTTTGAGCATTGTATGTTTTGCCATTATGATGAGTTATCTGTGTGGCGGTTCTGTATGTTGTGTGTTGGCGTGTGGCATCCAGTCTAATGTTTAGTGTGAAATGTGGTCTTTCCTTGGTCTGTTGCGTTATGTACTGTGTTCTGGGGTTGGGTGAGCGCCGTCTATATGCTTTCTGTGTGTTACATACTGGGTAGATGTTGTTTGGTCGGTGTAATTTGAGCATTTTGGGGTGTGACGTAGTTTTAGCCCTTGTGTCAGACGTGCTGTGTGCATGTGTTTTTTGTGTGTGTGTTGTGGGCTTTGGTTCGTGCTGTCTCCCGTGTGGGCCTCTGTGTGCTCTGTGTTGTAGGCTTGTGGTTGTGTGTGCTGTGTGGTAGTGCATTATATGTGTGTTGCGTGAGTTTTCATCAGTTGTGGAAGGATTTGTATGTGTTGTGTCAGTATTCTGTGTATGATTGTGATTTGTGTGTTGTGTTAGAGAGGGTTGTGTGTGTGTGTGTGTGTGTGTGTGTGTGTGTGTGTGTGTGGCTGTTTGAGTTACGCACATGATGTGAGATGTGTTGACTGTGTGCGGTTGTGCTTGTTTAGTATGTCTCTTGGTGTGCCCAGTACGTAGTCTGCGAATGTTTTTCGTGTGTATTGTGAGCAGTTATGTGCCTTGAAGTGTGTGGTGTGTGTATTGTGACTATTGTGTTGCTTATTTCTGTGTTGTGTGTTTGTTCTGCGCAGTTTCTCCTGTGTGAGGATGTATGTGTGTTGTGTCTGTGCGTGGTTGTGTGTGTAGTGTGTTAAATGTGTGCTCATCGTCTTCTTTGTTGCTTATGCGCGTTTTTGCCTAGGGGTTTGTGAGTGTCGTTTGTGTGTTGTGGTGTTGCGTGTTTTGTATGTGTGACTGTGATTTGTGTGTGGTTGTGTTTCAGTGGTTGAGTGTGTGTGGTTTTTATGTATGCGAAGTGAGGTGTGATGTCCATGTGTGCTTGTGCTTGTTTAGTGTGCCTCACTGCGTGTGCTGCACATACTCTCCCAAATGTGACTTTTGTGACTTATGAGAAACATGTGCTTTGTTGTGTGCGGTGTGTGCCCTGTGACTGTTGTTTTGTTACCTTTGCGCTTTTTTGTGTGTGTGCATTGCGTAGTGGTGCCCGTGTGTATGTATGTGTGTGGGGTGCCTGTGTGCGGTGGTGCGTGGGGTGCTTAGTGTGTGAAATGTGTGCTATGTGCGTTTATTTTTGGTTGTGTGTTTAGGTTGTGGTTTGTGTGTGTTGTGTGTGTTTTGCGAGTGTGATTGTGATGCGTGTTGAAAGTTTGTGTGTGCAATTCGTTGTTTTGTGGTGTGTGAGGCGAGATGTGTTGTGTGTGTGTGGTTTTGCTTGTGTAGTGTGCCTCATTGTGTGTGTGTGTGTACATGGTTAAATGTGGTTTGTGAGAATTGGTTGCCCTTATACGTCCTGTGATGTTAGTGGGGTACGTTGTTTCATACGTTGTGCTGTTTCCGTGTTGAGTCGGGTGTGTTCTCCATATCTTTTATGTTTGTGGGGTTTACCTGTGTTTGTTGTAGTTATTCCTTTAGTGTGTGTGTGTGTGGCTTTATGCGTGGTAGGTAGTGGTTACGTCGGTGTGCTCTGACGTTAATGCAGGTTGTTGTGTGTGCTATGAGTTGTGATGTGTAATCTGTGTGTGTTGCTTGCGTGTGTTGTACGATGTATTTTTCTGTGATTTGTGGATTATTTTGTGTGTTGTGGTAATGTACTGATGTGCTTGTTTTAATGTGTGTGTTGGTGTGTGCCATGTTTGTTTTGCGCGTCTTTTTGTGATGTGTATGGTGCTTTTTGAGTTTTGTGTTATGTGTGAAGTACGTTGTCTGCCTTTTGTGTATATGGTAGTGCGTGTTCTGTGGTGTTGGCTGTGTGATTGTGTGTTGTGTTACATGTTTGCGTGCTGTGTTATTGTGTGCTTTTAGCTGTGAAGTCTGTGATCTGCTGGTTTCATGAGCGTGGCTGTGTTTATGTGGTTGTCTGTTTCCTGTGTGTTTTCTACTCTTTCTGTGTTGTGACTCTTGTGTAAGTGATGTGTGCAGTTTGGGTGCGTCGTTGTTGTGTGTAGTGCGTGTTGTGTGTATGTTTGGGGAGTGCTGCGTGACTGGTGTGGTTGTGGGTGGTTCTGTGTTGTGTGTTGTGTGCTTGGAGTGTGCCTTTGTGTGTTGTATGTTGGACGTCTTTGCGTAGCGTGTTGTGTCCGTGGTTGGGAATGTTCTGTGGTGTGTGAATAGTTTTCTGTGTCATGTTCAATGTGTGATGTGACCACACGTGTGTTGCGTGATGTACAACATATTGTGTTCCCAGTTGCCCGTTTGTTGTTTGTATTGTTAACTGCTTTGTGTACTGTGTGTGTGTTGTTCGTTCTGTGTATTTTATGTGTCGTGCGGATACAGTGTGTTGCGTCTGATATGCTTTGTGTATCTGTTGTTTGCTTTGCTTTGCATTGCGTGTTCTGTGAGGCTCTGTGTGCTGAAAGTTTTATGTGTGTTTGGTGTGATGTGCCTAGTGTGTGAAGTGCGTGTTCCATAAATTCCGTGATCTTTCTGTTGTGGTTTGTGTGTGTGTTGCACGTCATTTTGCACCTCTTGTGTGTGGTGTGAGTTCTGGCATGTGTGATTGTGATTTTCATGTGGTTGTGGTTTGAGTGGTTGTGTGGGTGTTTGCTTGTTACGTGTGTGATGTGTAATGTGTTGTCTGCGTGTGGTTGTGCTTGTTCAGCATGCCTCATTGTGTGTGCTGTGTGTTCTCTGAAGTGGGATTCGTGTGTGTTTGTGAGCCATTATGAGCTCTGACGTGTCTGTCTGGTGTGTGTGCCTTGTGACTTGTGTTCGTTACATTTTGGGTTTCGTGTGTGTGCGTTTTGCAGAGTGCAGCCCGTGCATGGATATGAGTGTGGGTTGTCTGTGCGTGAATGTG
>NW_026645197.1:0-19014 GCF_030020395.1 Manis pentadactyla
TCAGAGGCTCCTTTGAGAGAGAGAGGGAGAGACAGAGAATATATGCTCCTAGGTGAGAACGAGAGAGACAGAGAGAGAGATGCTTAGCTCCTTTGAGAAAGAGAGAGATGGTAATCTCCTTTGAGAGAAAGAGAGAGCGAGATGCTCGGCTACATTGTCAGAGAGGGAGGGATGATAGGCTCCTTTGAGAGAGAGAGTGAGGGATGCAAGGATTCTTAGAGAGAGAAAGAGAGAGATGCTAGAATCCTTTGAATGAGACAGAGAGATATATTCTAGGATTCTTTGAGAGAGAAAGAGACTGAGAGAGAAAGAGATAGTGAGTAATGCTAGGGTCATTTGAGACAGAGAGAGGGAGGGAGAGAGAGATTCTAGGCTCCTTTGAGTGAAGGAGATATATACAGAGACATGGAGATTCAAGGCTCCTTTGAGGGAGAGAGAGACAGACAGAGAGAGAGAGAGATCCTAAGCTCTTTGAGAGAGAGAGTGAAGGAGAGAATACAAGCTCCTTGGGGAGAGAGTGGGAGACAGAGAAAGAGAGAAAGAGAGAGACAGAGACAGAGAGAGGTTGAAAGAGAGATTCTTTGGTCCTTTGAGAGGAAGAGAGATGCTAAGCTATTTGAGAGAAAGAGGAAGAAAGAGACAGAGAGATATATGCTAGGCTCCTTTGAGAGAGATTGAGGGAGAGAAGAGAGAGAGAGAGATGCTCGGCGCCTGTTAACAAGAGAGAGAGAGATAAATTCTGGGCTCCTTATAGAGAGATAGAGAGTGATAGAGAGGGTTTCTAGTCTCCTTTGAGAAAGAGAGAGAGATTCTATGCTCCTTTGAGAGAAAGTGAAGATATAGAGAGGCAGAGTTGCTATTCCCCTTTGAGAGAGAGAGATGCTCGACTTCTTAGACAGAGAGAGAGAAAAAGAGAGAGGTGCTAGAATACTTGGAGAGAGAGATATGCTACGCTCCTGTGAGAGAGAGAGAGAGAGAGGGAGTGGGAGAGAGCGAGTGAGAGAGAGATGCTGGGATCCTTTGATAGAAAGTGGAGAGATACAAAGAGAGATGTATGCTATTCTACTTTAAGTGAGAGGGGACAGAGAGAGAGAGAGATCATAGGCTCCATTGAGAGAGAGATAGAAATATAGACGATATGCTCCTTGGAGAGAGAGTGACAGAGATTGAGAGAGAGGGAGAGAGAGAGAGAGCTGCGAAGCTCCTTTGAGAGAGAGATGAAGAGATAAAGATTGTAGGCTCCTATGAGAGAAATAGAGATAGATAGACAGAGATATGCTGGGCTTCTTTGAGTGAGAGAGAGAGTTTCTAAGCTTCTTAGAGAGCGACAGAGAAAGAGAGAGATGCTAGATTGCTCTGAGAGAGAGAGAGATGGATGCTTGTCTCCTTTGAGAGAGACAGAGGGAGAGAGCTCTGAGGCTCCTTTCTGAGAGAGAGATATACTAGGCTTCTTAGAGAGAGAAAGAGATATGCTAGGTTCCTTTGAGAGAAATAGGAGAGCTAGAGAGACAGAGAGATGCTGGGTTCCTTTTAGAGAAAGACATTGAGAGAGGGATCAGAGGCTCCTTTGAGAGAGAGAGGGGGAGAGAGAAAATATATGCTCCTAGGTGAGAGAGAGAGAGATAGAGAGAGAGATGCTTAGCTCCTTAGAGAAAGAGAGAGATGGAAATCTCCTTTGTGAGAAAGAGTGAGATAAATTCTAGGCTACTTTGTCAGAGAGGGAGGGATGGTAGGCTCTTTGAGAGAGAGAGTGATGCTTGGATTCGTAGAGAGAGAAAGGGAGAGATGCTGGAATCCTTTGAGTGAGACAGAGAGATATATTGTAGGATTCTTTCAGGGAGAGAAAGAGATTAAGAAAGACAGAGATAGAGAGAGATGCTAGGCTCAACTGAGACAGAGGGAGGGAGGGAGAGTGAGAGATTGTAGGCTCCTTTGGGCGAAAGAGAGATGTACACAGACAAGGAGATGCTAGGCTCCTTTGAGGGAGGGAGAGACAGACAGAGAGACAGAGAGATCCTAGGCTCTTTGAGAGAGAGAGAGAGAGTGAGGGAGAGAATACATGCTCCTTGGAGACAGAGAAAGAGAGAGACAGAAACAGAGATAGAGGGAGAGCGAGATGCTTTGGTACATTTAGAGAGAGAGATATATATATGCTAAGCTATTTGAGAGAAAGAGAAAGAAAGAGACAGAGAGGGAGAGAGAGAATATATGCTCCTAGGTGAGAGAGAGAGAGAGAGATAGAGAGAGAGATGCTTAGCTCCTTTGAGAAAGAGAAATGGTAATCTCCTTTGTGAGAAAGAGAGAGATAAATGCTAGGCTACTTTGTCAGAGAGGGAGGGATGGTAGGCTCTTTGAGAGAGAGAGTGAGTGATGCTTGGATTCATAGAGAGAGAAAGGGAGAGATGCAGGAATCCTTTGAGTGAGACAGAGAGATATATTGTAGGATTCTTTCAGGGAGAGAAAGAGATTAAGAAAGACAGAGATAGAGAGAGATGCTAGGCTCAACTGAGACAGAGGGAGGGAGGGAGAGTGAGAGATTGTAGGCTCCTTTGGGCGAAAGAGAGATGTACACAGACAAGGAGATGCTAGGCTCCTTTGAGGGAGGGAGAGACAGACAGAGAGACAGAGAGATCCTAGGCTCTTTGAGAGAGAGAGAGAGAGTGAGGGAGAGAATACATGCTCCTTGGAGACAGAGAAAGAGAGAGACAGAAACAGAGATAGAGGGAGAGCGAGATGCTTTGGTACATTTAGAGAGAGATATATATATGCTAAGCTATTTGAGAGAAAGAGAAAGAAAGAGACAGAGAGGGAGAGAGAGAATATATGCTCCTAGGTGAGAGAGAGAGAGAGAGATAGAGAGAGAGATGCTTAGCTCCTTTGAGAAAGAGAAATGGTAATCTCCTTTGTGAGAAAGAGAGAGATAAATGCTAGGCTACTTTGTCAGAGAGGGAGGGATGGTAGGCTCTTTGAGAGAGAGAGTGAGTGATGCTTGGATTCGTAGAGAGAGAAAGGGAGAGATGCTGGAATCGTTTGAGTGAGACAGAGAGATATATTGTAGGATTATTTCAGGGAAAGAATGAGACCTAGAGAGACAGACATAGAGAGAGATGCTAGACTTAACTGAGACAGAGGGAGGGAGGGAGAGTGAGAGATTCTAGGCTCCTTTGGGCGAAAGAGAGACGTACAGAGACAAGGAGATGCTAGGCTCCTTTGACAGAGAGAGAGACAGGCAGAGAGACAGAGGTATCCTAGGCCCTTTGAGAGGGAGAGAGAGTGAGGGAGAGTATACATGCTCCTTGGAGAGAGAGAGGGAGAGAGGGAAAGAGAGAAAGAGAGACAAAGAGACAGAGAGAGAGGGAGAGAGAGATGCGTTGATCCTTTTAGAGAGAGAGCGATATGCTAAGCTATTTGAGAGAAAGAGAAAGAAAGAGACAGAGAGATATATGCTAGGCTCCTTTGAGAGAGACTGAGGGAGAGAAGAGAGAGAGAGAGAGATGCTAGGCGCCTATGAACAAGAGTGAGAGAGATAAATGCTGGGCTTCTTAGAGAGAGATAGAGAGTGAGAGAGAGGGTTTCTAGTCTCCTTTGAGAAAGAGAGAGATTCTAGGCTCCTTTGAGAGAAAGTGAAGATATAGAGAGGCAGCGTTGCTATTCCCCTTTTAGAGGGAGAGATGCTAGATTTCTTAGACAGAGAGAGAGAAAAAGAGAGAGGTGCTAGAATACTTGGAGAGAGAGATATGCTACGCTCCTTTGAGAGAGAGAGAGGGAGGGAGTGGGAGAGAGCGAGTGAGAGAGAGATGCTGGGATCCTTTGATAGAAAGTGGAGAGATACAAAGAGAGATGTATGCTATTCTACTTTAAGAGAGAGAGGACAGAGAGAGAGGGTTCATAGGCTCCATTGAGAGAGAGAGAGAGAAATATAGACGATATGCTCCTTGGAGAGAGAGTGAGAGAGATTGAGAAATAGGGAGAGAGAGAGAGGTGCGAAGCTCCTTTTAGAGAGAGCGATGGAGAGATAAAGATTGTAGGCTCCTATGAGATAAATAGAGATAGATAGACAGAGATATGTTGGGCTCCTTTGTGTGAGAGAGAGAATTTCTAAGCCTCTTAGAGAGCGACAGAGAAAGAGAGAGATGCTAGATTCCTTTGAGATAGATAGATAGATAGATGCTTGTCTCCTTTGAGAGAGACAGAGGGAGAGATGGTTGTCTCCTTTGAGAGAGACAGAGAGAGAGCTCTGAGGCTCCTTTCTGTGAGAGAGAGAGATACTAGGCTCCTTTGAAAGAGAAATAGATATGCTTAGCTCTTTTAGAGAAAGAGGAGAGCTAGAGAGACAGAGACATGCTGGGCTCCTTTTAGAGAAAGAGATACAGTGAGAGAGGGATCAGAGGCTCCTTTGAGAGAGAGAGGGAGAGACAGAGAATATATGCTCCTAGGTGAGAACGAGAGAGACAGAGAGAGAGATGCTTAGCTCCTTTGAGAAAGAGAGAGATGGTAATCTCCTTTGAGAGAAAGAGAGAGCGAGATGCTCGGCTACATTGTCAGAGAGGGAGGGATGATAGGCTCCTTTGAGAGAGAGAGTGAGGGATGCAAGGATTCTTAGAGAGAGAAAGAGAGAGATGCTAGAATCCTTTGAATGAGACAGAGAGATATATTCTAGGATTCTTTGAGAGAGAAAGAGACTGAGAGAGAAAGTGATAGTGAGTAATGCTAGGGTCATTTGAGACAGAGAGAGGGAGGGAGAGCGAGATTCTAGGCTCCTTTGAGTGAAGGAGATATATACAGAGACATGGAGATTCAAGGCTCCTTTGAGGGAGAGAGAGACAGACAGAGAGAGAGAGAGATCCTAGGCTCTTTGAGAGAGAGAGTGAAGGAGAGAATACAAGCTCCTTGGGGAGAGAGTGGGAGAGAGAGAAAGAGAGAAAGAGAGAGACAGAGACAGAGAGAGGTTGAAAGAGAGATTCTTTGGTCCTTTGAGAGGAAGAGAGATGCTAAGCTATTTGAGAGAAAGAGGAAGAAAGAGACAGAGAGATATATGCTAGGCTCCTTTGAGAGAGACTGAGGGAGAGAAGAGAGAGAGAGAGATGCTCGGCGCCTGTTAACAAGAGAGAGAGAGATAAATTCTGGGCTCCTTATAGAGAGATAGAGAGTGATAGAGAGGGTTTCTAGTCTCCTTTGAGAAAGAGAGAGAGATTCTATGCTCCTTTGAGAGAAAGTGAAGATATAGAGAGGCAGAGTTGCTATTCCCCTTTGAGAGAGAGAGATGCTCGACTTCTTAGACAGAGAGAGAGAAAAAGAGAGAGGTGCTAGAATACTTGGAGAGAGAGATATGCTACGCTCCTGTGAGAGAGAGAGAGAGAGAGGGAGTGGGAGAGAGCGAGTGTGAGAGAGATGCTGGGATCCTTTGATAGAAAGTGGAGAGATACAAAGAGAGATGTATGCTATTCTACTTTAAGTGAGAGGGGACAGAGAGAGAGAGAGAGATCATAGGCTCCATTGAGAGAGAGATAGAAATATAGACGATATGCTCCTTGGAGAGAGAGTGACAGAGATTGAGAGAGAGGGAGAGAGAGAGAGAGCTGCGAAGCTCCTTTGAGAGAGAGATGAAGAGATAAAGATTGTAGGCTCCTATGAGAGAAATAGAGATAGATAGAGTTATGCTGGGCTTCTTTGAGTGAGAGAGAGAGTTTCTAAGCTTCTTAGAGAGCGACAGAGAAAGAGAGAGATGCTAGATTGCTCTGAGAGAGAGAGAGATGGATGCTTGTCTCCTTTGAGAGAGACAGAGGGAGAGAGCTCTGAGGCTCCTTTCTGAGAGAGAGATATACTAGGCTTCTTAGAGAGAGAAAGAGATATGCTAGGTTCCTTTGAGAGAAATAGGAGAGCTAGAGAGACAGAGAGATGCTGGGTTCCTTTTAGAGAAAGACATTGAGAGAGGGATCAGAGGCTCCTTTGAGAGAGAGAGGGGGAGAGAGAAAATATATGCTCCTAGGTGAGAGAGAGAGAGATAGAGAGAGAGATGCTTAGCTCCTTAGAGAAAGAGAGAGATGGTAATCTCCTTTGTGAGAAAGAGTGAGATAAATTCTAGGCTACTTTGTCAGAGAGGGAGGGATGGTAGGCTCTTTGAGAGAGAGAGTGATGCTTGGATTCGTAGAGAGAGAAAGGGAGAGATGCTGGAATCCTTTGAGTGAGACAGAGAGATATATTGTAGGATTCTTTCAGGGAGAGAAAGAGATTAAGAAAGACAGAGATAGAGAGAGATGCTAGGCTCAACTGAGACAGAGGGAGGGAGGGAGAGTGAGAGATTGTAGGCTCCTTTGGGCGAAAGAGAGATGTACACAGACAAGGAGATGCTAGGCTCCTTTGAGGGAGGGAGAGACAGACAGAGAGACAGAGAGATCCTAGGCTCTTTGAGAGAGAGAGAGAGAGTGAGGGAGAGAATACATGCTCCTTGGAGACAGAGAAAGAGAGAGACAGAAACAGAGATAGAGGGAGAGCGAGATGCTTTGGTACATTTAGAGAGAGATATATATATGCTAAGCTATTTGAGAGAAAGAGAAAGAAAGAGACAGAGAGGGAGAGAGAGAATATATGCTCCTAGGTGAGAGAGAGAGAGAGAGATAGAGAGAGAGATGCTTAGCTCCTTTGAGAAAGAGAAATGGTAATCTCCTTTGTGAGAAAGAGAGAGATAAATGCTAGGCTACTTTGTCAGAGAGGGAGGGATGGTAGGCTCTTTGAGAGAGAGAGTGAGTGATGCTTGGATTCGTAGAGAGAGAAAGGGAGAGATGCTGGAATCGTTTGAGTGAGACAGAGAGATATATTGTAGGATTATTTCAGGGAAAGAATGAGACCTAGAGAGACAGACATAGAGAGAGATGCTAGACTTAACTGAGACAGAGGGAGGGAGGGAGAGTGAGAGATTCTAGGCTCCTTTGGGCGAAAGAGAGACGTACAGAGACAAGGAGATGCTAGGCTCCTTTGACAGAGAGAGAGACAGGCAGAGAGACAGAGGTATCCTAGGCCCTTTGAGAGGGAGAGAGAGTGAGGGAGAGTATACATGCTCCTTGGAGAGAGAGAGGGAGAGAGGGAAAGAGAGAAAGAGAGACAAAGAGACAGAGAGAGAGGGAGAGAGAGATGCGTTGATCCTTTTAGAGAGAGAGCGATATGCTAAGCTATTTGAGAGAAAGAGAAAGAAAGAGACAGAGAGATATATGCTAGGCTCCTTTGAGAGAGACTGAGGGAGAGAAGAGAGAGAGAGAGAGAGATGCTAGGCGCCTATGAACAAGAGTGAGAGAGATAAATGCTGGGCTTCTTAGAGAGAGATAGAGAGTGAGAGAGAGGGTTTCTAGTCTCCTTTGAGAAAGAGAGAGATTCTAGGCTCCTTTGAGAGAAAGTGAAGATATAGAGAGGCAGCGTTGCTATTCCCCTTTTAGAGGGAGAGATGCTAGATTTCTTAGACAGAGAGAGAGAAAAAGAGAGAGGTGCTAGAATACTTGGAGAGAGAGATATGCTACGCTCCTTTGAGAGAGAGAGAGGGAGGGAGTGGGAGACAGCGAGTGAGAGAGAGATGCTGGGATCCTTTGATAGAAAGTGGAGAGATACAAAGAGAGATGTATGCTATTCTACTTTAAGAGAGAGAGGACAGAGAGAGAGGGTTCATAGGCTCCATTGAGAGAGAGAGAGAGAAATATAGACGATATGCTCCTTGGAGAGAGAGTGAGAGAGATTGAGAAATAGGGAGAGAGAGAGAGGTGCGAAGCTCCTTTTAGAGAGAGCGATGGAGAGATAAAGATTGTAGGCTCCTATGAGATAAATAGAGATAGATAGACAGAGATATGTTGGGCTCCTTTGTGTGAGAGAGAGAGTTTCTAAGCTTCTTAGAGAGCGACAGAGAAAGAGAGAGATGCTAGATTCCTTTGAGATAGATAGATAGATAGATGCTTGTCTCCTTTGAGAGAGACAGAGGGAGAGATGGTTGTCTCCTTTGAGAGAGACAGAGAGAGAGCTCTGAGGCTCCTTTCTGTGAGAGAGAGAGATACTAGGCTCCTTTGAAAGAGAAATAGATATGCTTAGCTCTTTTAGAGAAAGAGGAGAGCTAGAGAGACAGAGACATGCTGGGCTCCTTTTAGAGAAAGAGATACAGTGAGAGAGGGATCAGAGGCTCCTTTGAGAGAGAGAGGGAGAGACAGAGAATATATGCTCCTAGGTGAGAACGAGAGAGACAGAGAGAGAGATGCTTAGCTCCTTTGAGAAAGAGAGAGATGGTAATCTCCTTTGAGAGAAAGAGAGAGCGAGATGCTCGGCTACATTGTCAGAGAGGGAGGGATGATAGGCTCCTTTGAGAGAGAGAGTGAGGGATGCAAGGATTCTTAGAGAGAGAAAGAGAGAGATGCTAGAATCCTTTGAATGAGACAGAGAGATATATTCTAGGATTCTTTGAGAGAGAAAGAGACTGAGAGAGAAAGAGATAGTGAGTAATGCTAGGGTCATTTGAGACAGAGAGAGGGAGGGAGAGAGAGATTCTAGGCTCCTTTGAGTGAAGGAGATATATACAGAGACATGGAGATTCAAGGCTCCTTTGAGGGAGAGAGAGACAGACAGAGAGAGAGAGAGATCCTAAGCTCTTTGAGAGAGAGAGTGAAGGAGAGAATACAAGCTCCTTGGGGAGAGAGTGGGAGACAGAGAAAGAGAGAAAGAGAGAGACAGAGACAGAGAGAGGTTGAAAGAGAGATTCTTTGGTCCTTTGAGAGGAAGAGAGATGCTAAGCTATTTGAGAGAAAGAGGAAGAAAGAGACAGAGAGATATATGCTAGGCTCCTTTGAGAGAGATTGAGGGAGAGAAGAGAGAGAGAGAGATGCTCGGCGCCTGTTAACAAGAGAGAGAGAGATAAATTCTGGGCTCCTTATAGAGAGATAGAGAGTGATAGAGAGGGTTTCTAGTCTCCTTTGAGAAAGAGAGAGAGATTCTATGCTCCTTTGAGAGAAAGTGAAGATATAGAGAGGCAGAGTTGCTATTCCCCTTTGAGAGAGAGAGATGCTCGACTTCTTAGACAGAGAGAGAGAAAAAGAGAGAGGTGCTAGAATACTTGGAGAGAGAGATATGCTACGCTCCTGTGAGAGAGAGAGAGAGAGAGGGAGTGGGAGAGAGCGAGTGAGAGAGAGATGCTGGGATCCTTTGATAGAAAGTGGAGAGATACAAAGAGAGATGTATGCTATTCTACTTTAAGTGAGAGGGGACAGAGAGAGAGAGAGATCATAGGCTCCATTGAGAGAGAGATAGAAATATAGACGATATGCTCCTTGGAGAGAGAGTGACAGAGATTGAGAGAGAGGGAGAGAGAGAGAGAGCTGCGAAGCTCCTTTGAGAGAGAGATGAAGAGATAAAGATTGTAGGCTCCTATGAGAGAAATAGAGATAGATAGACAGAGATATGCTGGGCTTCTTTGAGTGAGAGAGAGAGTTTCTAAGCTTCTTAGAGAGCGACAGAGAAAGAGAGAGATGCTAGATTGCTCTGAGAGAGAGAGAGATGGATGCTTGTCTCCTTTGAGAGAGACAGAGGGAGAGAGCTCTGAGGCTCCTTTCTGAGAGAGAGATATACTAGGCTTCTTAGAGAGAGAAAGAGATATGCTAGGTTCCTTTGAGAGAAATAGGAGAGCTAGAGAGACAGAGAGATGCTGGGTTCCTTTTAGAGAAAGACATTGAGAGAGGGATCAGAGGCTCCTTTGAGAGAGAGAGGGGGAGAGAGAAAATATATGCTCCTAGGTGAGAGAGAGAGAGATAGAGAGAGAGATGCTTAGCTCCTTAGAGAAAGAGAGAGATGGAAATCTCCTTTGTGAGAAAGAGTGAGATAAATTCTAGGCTACTTTGTCAGAGAGGGAGGGATGGTAGGCTCTTTGAGAGAGAGAGTGATGCTTGGATTCGTAGAGAGAGAAAGGGAGAGATGCTGGAATCCTTTGAGTGAGACAGAGAGATATATTGTAGGATTCTTTCAGGGAGAGAAAGAGATTAAGAAAGACAGAGATAGAGAGAGATGCTAGGCTCAACTGAGACAGAGGGAGGGAGGGAGAGTGAGAGATTGTAGGCTCCTTTGGGCGAAAGAGAGATGTACACAGACAAGGAGATGCTAGGCTCCTTTGAGGGAGGGAGAGACAGACAGAGAGACAGAGAGATCCTAGGCTCTTTGAGAGAGAGAGAGAGAGTGAGGGAGAGAATACATGCTCCTTGGAGACAGAGAAAGAGAGAGACAGAAACAGAGATAGAGGGAGAGCGAGATGCTTTGGTACATTTAGAGAGAGAGATATATATATGCTAAGCTATTTGAGAGAAAGAGAAAGAAAGAGACAGAGAGGGAGAGAGAGAATATATGCTCCTAGGTGAGAGAGAGAGAGAGAGATAGAGAGAGAGATGCTTAGCTCCTTTGAGAAAGAGAAATGGTAATCTCCTTTGTGAGAAAGAGAGAGATAAATGCTAGGCTACTTTGTCAGAGAGGGAGGGATGGTAGGCTCTTTGAGAGAGAGAGTGAGTGATGCTTGGATTCATAGAGAGAGAAAGGGAGAGATGCAGGAATCCTTTGAGTGAGACAGAGAGATATATTGTAGGATTCTTTCAGGGAGAGAAAGAGATTAAGAAAGACAGAGATAGAGAGAGATGCTAGGCTCAACTGAGACAGAGGGAGGGAGGGAGAGTGAGAGATTGTAGGCTCCTTTGGGCGAAAGAGAGATGTACACAGACAAGGAGATGCTAGGCTCCTTTGAGGGAGGGAGAGACAGACAGAGAGACAGAGAGATCCTAGGCTCTTTGAGAGAGAGAGAGAGAGTGAGGGAGAGAATACATGCTCCTTGGAGACAGAGAAAGAGAGAGACAGAAACAGAGATAGAGGGAGAGCGAGATGCTTTGGTACATTTAGAGAGAGATATATATATGCTAAGCTATTTGAGAGAAAGAGAAAGAAAGAGACAGAGAGGGAGAGAGAGAATATATGCTCCTAGGTGAGAGAGAGAGAGAGAGATAGAGAGAGAGATGCTTAGCTCCTCTGAGAAAGAGAAATGGTAATCTCCTTTGTGAGAAAGAGAGAGATAAATGCTAGGCTACTTTGTCAGAGAGGGAGGGATGGTAGGCTCTTTGAGAGAGAGAGTGAGTGATGCTTGGATTCGTAGAGAGAGAAAGGGAGAGATGCTGGAATCGTTTGAGTGAGACAGAGAGATATATTGTAGGATTATTTCAGGGAAAGAATGAGACCTAGAGAGACAGACATAGAGAGAGATGCTAGACTTAACTGAGACAGAGGGAGGGAGGGAGAGTGAGAGATTCTAGGCTCCTTTGGGCGAAAGAGAGACGTACAGAGACAAGGAGATGCTAGGCTCCTTTGACAGAGAGAGAGACAGGCAGAGAGACAGAGGTATCCTAGGCCCTTTGAGAGGGAGAGAGAGTGAGGGAGAGTATACATGCTCCTTGGAGAGAGAGAGGGAGAGAGGGAAAGAGAGAAAGAGAGACAAAGAGACAGAGAGAGAGGGAGAGAGAGATGCGTTGGTCCTTTTAGAGAGAGAGCGATATGCTAAGCTATTTGAGAGAAAGAGAAAGAAAGAGACAGAGAGATATATGCTAGGCTCCTTTGAGAGAGACTGAGGGAGAGAAGAGAGAGAGAGAGATGCTCGGCGCCTGTTAACAAGAGAGAGAGAGATAAATTCTGGGCTCCTTATAGAGAGATAGAGAGTGATAGAGAGGGTTTCTAGTCTCCTTTGAGAAAGAGAGAGAGATTCTAGGCTCCTTTGAGAGAAAGTGAAGATATAGAGAGGCAGAGTTGCTATTCCCCTTTGAGAGAGAGAGATGCTCGACTTCTTAGACAGAGAGAGAGAAAAAGAGAGAGGTGCTAGAATACTTGGAGAGAGAGATATGCTACGCTCCTGTGAGAGAGAGAGAGAGAGAGGGAGTGGGAGAGAGCGAGTGAGAGAGAGATGCTGGGATCCTTTGATAGAAAGTGGAGAGATACAAAGAGAGATGTATGCTATTCTACTTTAAGTGAGAGGGGACAGAGAGAGAGAGAGAGATCATAGGCTCCATTGAGAGAGAGATAGAAATATAGACGATATGCTCCTTGGAGAGAGAGTGACAGAGATTGAGAGAGAGGGAGAGAGAGAGAGAGCTGCGAAGCTCCTTTGAGAGAGAGATGAAGAGATAAAGATTGTAGGCTCCTATGAGAGAAATAGAGATAGATAGACAGAGATATGCTGGGCTTCTTTGAGTGAGAGAGAGAGTCTCTAAGCTTCTTAGAGAGCGACAGAGAAAGAGAGAGATGCTAGATTGCTCTGAGAGAGAGAGAGATGGATGCTTGTCTCCTTTGAGAGAGACAGAGGGAGAGAGCTCTGAGGCTCCTTTCTGAGAGAGAGATATACTAGGCTTCTTAGAGAGAGAAAGAGATATGCTAGGTTCCTTTGAGAGAAATAGGAGAGCTAGAGAGACAGAGAGATGCTGGGTTCCTTTTAGAGAAAGACATTGAGAGAGGGATCAGAGGCTCCTTTGAGAGAGAGAGGGGGAGAGAGAAAATATATGCTCCTAGGTGAGAGAGAGAGAGATAGAGAGAGAGATGCTTAGCTCCTTAGAGAAAGAGAGAGATGGTAATCTCCTTTGTGAGAAAGAGTGAGATAAATTCTAGGCTACTTTGTCAGAGAGGGAGGGATGGTAGGCTCTTTGAGAGAGAGAGTGATGCTTGGATTCGTAGAGAGAGAAAGGGAGAGATGCTGGAATCCTTTGAGTGAGACAGAGAGATATATTGTAGGATTCTTTCAGGGAGAGAAAGAGATTAAGAAAGACAGAGATAGAGAGAGATGCTAGGCTCAACTGAGACAGAGGGAGGGAGGGAGAGTGAGAGATTGTTGGCTCCTTTGGGCGAAAGAGAGATGTACACAGACAAGGAGATGCTAGGCTCCTTTGAGGGAGGGAGAGACAGACAGAGAGACAGAGAGATCCTAGGCTCTTTGAGAGAGAGAGAGAGAGTGAGGGAGAGAATACATGCTCCTTGGAGACAGAGAAAGAGAGAGACAGAAACAGAGATAGAGGGAGAGCGAGATGCTTTGGTACATTTAGAGAGAGAGATATATATATGCTAAGCTATTTGAGAGAAAGAGAAAGAAAGAGACAGAGAGGGAGAGAGAGAATATATGCTCCTAGGTGAGAGAGAGAGAGAGAGATAGAGAGAGAGATGCTTAGCTCCTTTGAGAAAGAGAAATGGTAATCTCCTTTGTGAGAAAGAGAGAGATAAATGCTAGGCTACTTTGTCAGAGAGGGAGGGATGGTAGGCTCTTTGAGAGAGAGAGTGAGTGATGCTTGGATTCGTAGAGAGAGAAAGGGAGAGATGCTGGAATCGTTTGAGTGAGACAGAGAGATATATTGTAGGATTATTTCAGGGAAAGAATGAGACCTAGAGAGACAGACATAGAGAGAGATGCTAGACTTAACTGAGTCAGAGGGAGGGAGGGAGAGTGAGAGATTCTGGGCTCCTTTGGGCGAAAGAGAGACGTACAGAGACAAGGAGATGCTAGGCTCCTTTGACAGAGAGAGAGACAGGCAGAGAGACAGAGGTATCCTAGGCCCTTTGAGAGGGAGAGAGAGTGAGGGAGAGTATACATGCTCCTTGGAGAGAGAGAGGGAGAGAGGGAAAGAGAGAAAGAGAGACAAAGAGACAGAGAGAGAGGGAGAGAGAGATGCGTTGGTCCTTTTAGAGAGAGAGCGATATGCTAAGCTATTTGAGAGAAAGAGAAAGAAAGAGACCGAGAGATATATGCTAGGCTCCTTTGAGAGAGACTGAGGGAGAGAAGAGAGAGAGAGAGATGCTCGGCGCCTGTTAACAAGAGAGAGAGAGATAAATTCTGGGCTCCTTATAGAGAGATAGAGAGTGATAGAAAGGGTTTCTAGTCTCCTTTGAGAAAGAGAGAGAGATTCTAGGCTCCTTTGAGAGAAAGTGAAGATATAGAGAGGCAGAGTTGCTATTCCCCTTTGAGAGAGAGAGATGCTCGACTTCTTAGACAGAGAGAGAGAAAAAGAGAGAGGTGCTAGAATGCTTGGAGAGAGAAATATGCTACGCTCCTGTGAGAGAGAGAGAGAGAGAGGGAGTGGGAGAGAGCGAGTGAGAGAGAGATGCTGGGATCCTTTGATAGAAAGTGGAGAGATACAAAGAGAGATGTATGCTATTCTACTTTAAGTGAGAGGGGACAGAGAGAGAGAGAGAGATCATAGGCTCCATTGAGAGAGAGATAGAAATATAGACGATATGCTCCTTGGAGAGAGAGTGACAGAGATTGAGAGAGAGGGAGAGAGAGAGAGAGCTGCGAAGCTCCTTTGAGAGAGAGATGAAGAGATAAAGATTGTAGGCTCCTATGAGAGAAATAGAGATAGATAGACAGAGATATGCTGGGCTTCTTTGAGTGAGAGAGAGAGTTTCTAAGTTTCTTAGAGAGCGACAGAGAAAGAGAGAGATGCTAGATTGCTCTGAGAGAGAGAGAGAGATGGATGCTTGTCTCCTTTGAGAGAGACAGAGGGAGAGATCTCTGAGGCTCCTTTCTGATAGAGAGATATACTAGGCTTCTTAGAGAGAGAAAGAGATATGCTAGGTTCCTTTGAGAGAAATAGGAGAGCTAGAGAGACAGAGAGATGCTGGGTTCCTTTTAGAGAAAGACATTGAGAGAGGGATCAGAGGCTCCTTTGAGAGAGAGAGGTGGAGAGAGAAAATATATGCTCCTAGGTGAGAGAGAGAGAGATAGAGAGAGAGATGCTTAGCTCCTTAGAGAAAGAGAGAGATGGTAATCTCCTTTGTGAGAAAGAGTGAGATAAATTCTAGGCTACTTTGTCAGAGAGGGAGGGATGGTAGGCTCTTTGAGAGAGAGAGTGATGCTTGGATTCGTAGAGAGAGAAAGGGAGAGATGCTGGAATCCTTTGAGTGAGACAGAGAGATATATTGTAGGATTCTTTCAGGGAGAGAAAGAGATTAAGAAACACAGAGATAGAGAGAGATGCTAGGCTCAACTGAGACAGAGGGAGGGAGGGAGAGTGAGAGATTGTAGGCTCCTTTGGGCGAAAGAGAGATGTACACAGACAAGGAGATGCTAGGCTCCTTAGAGGGAGGGAGAGACAGACAGAGAGACAGAGAGATCCTAGGCTCTTTGAGAGAGAGAGAGAGACAGAGAGACAGAGAGATCCTAGGCTCTTTGAGAGAGAGAGAGAGAGTGAGGGAGTGAATACATGCTCCTTGGAGACAGAGAGGGAGACAGAGAAAGAGAGAGACAGAAACAGAGATAGAGGGAGAGCGAGATGCTTTGGTACATTTAGAGAGAGAGATATATATATGCTAAGCTATTTGAGAGAAAGAGAAAGAAAGAGACAGAGAGGGAGAGAGAGCATATATGCTCCTAGGTGAGACAGAGAGAGAGAGATAGAGAGAGAGATGCTTAGCTCCTTTGAGAAAGAGAAATGGTAATCTCCTTTGTGAGAAAGAGAGAGATAAATGCTAGGCTACTTTGTCAGAGAGGGAGGGATGGTAGGCTCTTTGAGAGAGAGAGTGAGTGATGCTTGGATTCGTAGAGAGAGAAAGGGAGAGATGCTGGAATCGTTTGAGTGAGACAGAGAGATATATTGTAGGATTATTTCAGGGAAAGAATGAGACCTAGAGAGACAGACATAGAGAGAGATGCTAGACTTAACTGAGACAGAGGGAGGGAGGGAGAGTGAGAGATTCTAGGCTCCTTTGGGCGAAAGAGAGACGTACAGAGACAAGGAGATGCTAGGCTCCTTTGACAGAGAGAGAGACAGGCAGAGAGACAGAGGTATCCTAGGCCCTTTGAGAGGGAGAGAGAGTGAGGGAGAGTATACATGCTCCTTGGAGAGAGAGAGGGAGAGAGGGAAAGAGAGAAAGAGAGACAAAGAGACAGAGAGAGAGGGAGAGAGAGATGCGTTGGTCCTTTTAGAGAGAGAGCGATATGCTAAGCTATTTGAGAGAAAGAGAAAGAAAGAGACAGAGAGATATATGCTAGGCTCCTTTGAGAGAGACTGAGGGAGAGAAGAGAGAGAGAGAGATGCTCGGCGCCTGTTAACAAGAGAGAGAGAGATAAATTCTGGGCTCCTTATAGAGAGATAGAGAGTGATAGAGAGGGTTTCTAGTCTCCTTTGAGAAAGAGAGAGAGATTCTATGCTCCTTTGAGAGAAAGTGAAGATATAGAGAGGCAGAGTTGCTATTCCCCTTTGAGAGAGAGAGATGCTCGACTTCTTAGACAGAGAGAGAGAAAAAGAGAGAGGTGCTAGAATACTTGGAGAGAGAGATATGCTACGCTCCTGTGAGAGAGAGAGAGAGAGAGGGAGTGGGAGAGAGCGAGTGAGAGAGAGATGCTGGGATCCTTTGATAGAAAGTGGAGAGATACAAAGAGAGATGTATGCTATTATACTTTAAGTGAGAGGGGACAGAGAGAGAGAGAGAGATCATAGGCTCCATTGAGAGAGAGATAGAAATATAGACGATATGCTCCTTGGAGAGAGAGTGACAGAGATTGAGAGAGAGGGAGAGAGAGAGAGAGCTGCGAAGCTCCTTTGAGAGAGAGATGAAGAGATAAAGATTGTAGGCTCCTATGAGAGAAATAGAGATAGATAGACAGAGATATGCTGGGCTTCTTTGAGTGAGAGAGAGAGTTTCTAAGCTTCTTAGAGAGCGACAGAGAAAGAGAGAGATGCTAGATTGCTCTGAGAGAGAGAGAGATGGATGCTTGTCTCCTTTGAGAGAGACAGAGGGAGAGAGCTCTGAGGCTCCTTTCTGAGAGAGAGATATACTAGGCTTCTTAGAGAGAGAAAGAGATATGCTAGGTTCCTTTGAGAGAAATAGGAGAGCTAGAGAGACAGAGAGATGCTGGGTTCCTTTTAGAGAAAGACATTGAGAGAGGGATCAGAGGCTCCTTTGAGAGAGAGAGGGGGAGAGAGAAAATATATGCTCCTAGGTGAGAGAGAGAGAGATAGAGAGAGAGATGCTTAGCTCCTTAGAGAAAGAGAGAGATGGTAATCTCCTTTGTGAGAAAGAGTGAGATAAATTCTAGGCTACTTTGTCAGAGAGGGAGGGATGGTAGGCTCTTTGAGAGAGAGAGTGATGCTTGGATTCGTAGAGAGAGAAAGGGAGAGATGCTGGAATCCTTTGAGTGAGACAGAGAGATATATTGTAGGATTCTTTCAGGGAGAGAAAGAGATTAAGAAAGACAGAGATAGAGAGAGATGCTAGGCTCAACTGAGACAGAGGGAGGGAGGGAGAGTGAGAGATTGTTGGATCCTTTGGGCGAAAGAGAGATGTACACAGACAAGGAGATGCTAGGCTCCTTTGAGGGAGGGAGAGACAGACAGAGAGACAGAGAGATCCTAGGCTCTTTGAGAGAGAGAGAGAGAGTGAGGGAGAGAATACATGCTCCTTGGAGACAGAGAAAGAGAGAGACAGAAACAGAGATAGAGGGAGAGCGAGATGCTTTGGTACATTTAGAGAGAGATATATATATATGCTAAGCTATTTGAGAGAAAGAGAAAGAAAGAGACAGAGAGGGAGAGAGAGAATATATGCTCCTAGGTGAGAGAGAGAGAGAGAGATAGAGAGAGAGATGCTTAGCTCCTTTGAGAAAGAGAAATGGTAATCTCCTTTGTGAGAAAGAGAGAGAAAAATGCTAGGCTACTTTGTCAGAGAGGGAGGGATGGTAGGCTCTTTGAGAGAGAGAGTGAGTGATGCTTGGATTCGTAGAGAGAGAAAGGGAGAGATGCTGGAATCGTTTGAGTGAGACAGAGAGATATATTGTAGGATTATTTCAGGGAAAGAATGAGACCTAGAGAGACAGACATAGAGAGAGATGCTAGACTTAACTGAGACAGAGGGAGGGAGGGAGAGTGAGAGATTCTGGGCTCCTTTGGGCGAAAGAGAGACGTACAGAGACAAGGAGATGCTAGGCTCCTTTGACAGAGAGAGAGACAGGCAGAGAGACAGAGGTATCCTAGGCCCTTTGAGAGGGAGAGAGAGTGAGGGAGAGTATACATGCTCCTTGGAGAGAGAGAGGGAGAGAGGGAAAGAGAGAAAGAGAGACAAAGAGACAGAGAGAGAGGGAGAGAGAGATGCGTTGGTCCTTTTAGAGAGAGAGCGATATGCTAAGCTATTTGAGAGAAAGAGAAAGAAAGAGACAGAGAGATATATGCTAGGCTCCTTTGAGAGAGACTGAGGGAGAGAAGAGAGAGAGAGAGATGCTCGGCGCCTGTTAACAAGAGAGAGAGAGATAAATTCTGGGCTCCTTATAGAGAGATAGAGAGTGATAGAGAGGGTTTCTAGTCTCCTTTGAGAAAGAGAGAGAGATTCTATGCTCCTTTGAGAGAAAGTGAAGATATAGAGAGGCAGAGTTGCTATTCCCCTTTGAGAGAGAGAGATGCTCGACTTCTTAGACAGAGAGAGAGAAAAAGAGAGAGGTGCTAGAATACTTGGAGAGAGAGATATGCTACGCTCCTGTGAGAGAGAGAGAGAGAGAGGGAGTGGGAGAGAGCGAGTGAGAGAGAGATGCTGGGATCCTTTGATAGAAAGTGGAGAGATACAAAGAGAGATGTATGCTATTATACTTTAAGTGAGAGGGGACAGAGAGAGAGAGAGAGATCATAGGCTCCATTGAGAGAGAGATAGAAATATAGACGATATGCTCCTTGGAGAGAGAGTGACAGAGATTGAGAGAGAGGGAGAGAGAGAGAGAGCTGCGAAGCTCCTTTGAGAGAGAGATGAAGAGATAAAGATTGTAGGCTCCTATGAGAGAAATAGAGATAGATAGACAGAGATATGCTGGGCTTCTTTGAGTGAGAGAGAGAGTCTCTAAGCTTCTTAGAGAGCGACAGAGAAAGAGAGAGATGCTAGATTGCTCTGAGAGAGAGAGAGATGGATGCTTGTCTCCTTTGAGAGAGACAGAGGGAGAGAGCTCTGAGGCTCCTTTCTGAGAGAGAGATATACTAGGCTTCTTAGAGAGAGAAAGAGATATGC
>NW_026645198.1:0-5000 GCF_030020395.1 Manis pentadactyla
CAAAGCTTTCTGTGTGCTCTGTTTGTAGGTAGGGGTCCATCACTGCTTTGGAAATGATGTGGAACTCCTAGAAATCGGGAACGTTCTAGTCTCATCGGATCCCTGACGATGATGATTCTGTTACCCCACGATACGGCTGTCATCCAAACGGAGGCTCCCGTGGAAGGAACGAAACCTGGGCTTTGGGGACATGCCCTAGCTGACTGGCCCACCAAGGTGGCAGCAGCCACCGAATCCATAAAGCTGGTGGCCCAGGTGGATCCAGTGCATGCCTCTCTCCTACCAGCACACCAAACCCGATCCGAACCCCCTGGCTGTCAGACGCTCGACATCCTGATGTCTCTGCGACACAGAAGCAGCCTGGTCCCGACTCAGAGAGACATGAAGACGGGCTCCTTGGTGGGTGGGTGGGTGGGTGGGTGGTTGCAGACATCCACAGTCGGTCAGGGCCGTGGGAAACCCAATCCAACCCGGACAGTTTGTGTGCTGCCCAAAGAGACGGCTCAGCTCACCCCCACCCACAGAAGTTCTTTCCAACCTCACACGTTGACATATGTCCAAGTACTTCCTGTGATGCCCCGTGGAGCCAGAGCCCAGGGAGTCGACGCCTGGATCCGTGTTAACTAACCTTTAAACCCCCCACCCCCACCCCCCAAAATAAAATATAAAATAAAATGAAATGAAATATTACAAAGTGGGGGTGGGGGTGGGGGTGGGGGTGGGGGTGGGGGTGGGGTCAGGGGGAAGGCTAATCCACCTAGTGACCCGTCCGTCCGGCACTCCCGATCTGCCATCTCCGATTCCGCATGACTAGGAAGGGAAGCAGCCGCCGCTGCCATCGCAGAGCGGACCGCTTCCACCTAAGGGTCCGGACCAGGCCTGTGTGTCCTGAGAGATTCACAACCACCCTCCTTCGTATCCCTTAGATTTCCTCTCCTGTCGTCATCCTTCTGAGCACTGCACATGAGGCGTGGGGTCCCGGAAATCTCAAGCCCAGGCACCCTCCTGAAATGCCTAAAACGGTGGGGTTTCATCGGGCTGTCGCTCTTATACCAATAAGGGCCCTGAGGGATCCAACCCCGACTTAGGGGAGACGGCAGAATGACGGTCGGGGTCACGGGGCTCGTGGATGAAAACCGTCTTACCGACGGTCTGTGTTGCTCTACCGTCACGGGTGCTTGGTGTTATTTCATGGAACCTTCGTACCCGTTGTTCCTCGCCATGATGTCAGCCTGGGAACGAAACCACAGACAGCACAATGCTTGCCTGCTGGACAGAGCGAATGAGCCATCTAGGCCTTTCCCTGAAAAAGATGCTCTTCCTTAAGGAAAGGAAATTGAGGATCCCTGATGAGGACAGTTGACGGATAGATAGTATAGTTCATCCTCTTCTCTCTCTCCCTCTCTCCCCCTCTCCCTCTCCCTCTGTCTCTGTCTCTCTCTGGCTCTCCCTCCCCGCTCCCCTCAGCCCCCACCCCCTTCCTCTTCCCCTATTTCTTCCTTCCTTCCGTCTTGTCTTGTTGCTGCCCTGGACTTGTCACGGGCCGGGAATATCTCATCTCATCCGAAGTCATGTTTCAATCGCCCTCCTCCGAGGGGCATGACCTCCTTGGGAATGAGCTTTCCTAGCAACAGGGGACGGACGATGCCCTGACCATAAAAGGGCCTAGGTAAAATAGAAACATAAAACACACGTTACAGCTCTACAAAAGATCGTGACGAAAAGGGGGAGTGGGGGGCTGGTTAGGAAGGGGTGAGACAGCCAGCCCAAATCAAGCCACAGGACAGAGGGCTGTGGAACGGGGGCCGGGGGGACAGGGAGAGGATGCCGCTGGCCACCGGCTAGGCCGGCCAGGGGCCAGGTCGCTCAGTGGCCAGCTCCACATTTCTGACATGCAGTCGTTGCGGCCACTGTCCAGACGGACCCCAGAACCACTGCACCCCCCGCCCACACACCTTGTGTGGGACCAGCGTCTGGCCATCCCCCACGAGTCGTCTACCAGCCTTGTCTATGGACTGACTGACCAACCAACCACCCGTTCCCGGGCTCGCCCCGCTGGAGCCAGCCATCGTCCCAGGGGAAGGGAAACGACTATTTTTTTTTTTTTTTCCCCCTGGAGGCGGGTGTCCCCGGCCCCGCACCCTCCTAACCACGCCCCGTTTCTTGAGGCGGGTGGACATAGCGTTCCCGTGAACCGGGCCTGCCTGCTGGCGAAGCAGACCATTCTCGTCCCCATCCCAGGCCTCAAGTCCAGTCCTCCTCCCGGCTGGCTAGCATCTGTCAGGGCTCAAGAAGCCTTTCCGTCTCCGAGATCCGTCCTCTCGGTCGCTCTCCTGAGAGTTCTGAGGACTTGTCAGCGAGGAGGGGAGTTTGGCTTTGCTCATCCCCACCAAGGGTACCCTAGAACATCAACTGTTCTGTTCGAAAACACACTTGGGCCAAGGTCCCTGGCCAGCAGATCCCCTCGGCTTGAGGAAGTGATCTCTGAATCAGGCAAGCACGCCACCTAGTGACGAGAGAGAGAAGAGAGACGACAGAAAGGGAGGGTTTTTCTCAAGGCAGGGCAAGGAAGGAAGGAAGGAAGGAAGTCTTCCAAAGAAAACGGTTGTTATTTTTATTATGATTTTGGATGGGGTCACCTCCACGTGGGGACGAAAGTCTCCTCCTCCATCTCCCAGGTGGGTGGTTCCACCTTCTTGTGGGTGGGGAGGCATCCATGACCTATGTCTCTGACCGACCCAGGCTCAACCAGAAAATTCCTGACTGTCTGTCTCCCTGGCTAGAGTCGGGGCTGGGGTGGGCTGGGGGAGTGGGAGCGACCATGACGTGAGGCATGAAGCCGCGCTGCTGGGGTGAGTCCGCCTAGCCAAAGCGACCCCGCTGTCGGGCATGTGTTTTTCTTGCCCTTGCCCGCAGGTCCCAGAACGAACGGATCGAGCGGCCAGGGGCGGCAGGGCGGGGCCGCCGCCGCCACCGCCGCCCCCCAGCCTCAGTCCCCGGGCAGGCTGACGGTCACATCCGGGTCCCGCCCCCACCCCCACCCCCACCCGTTCCCCTCTGCCCTCTTCTCATTCAGAGGAAGGGGAAGGCGGGAGGTCACCGAACAGCCCTCCCTGTGTCGTCCACAAGCATCTCATCCCCTTGACCCCGCTCCGTCTGAGATACCAACTCGGCTTTTCCCCTGTGCAATTTCCCCGGGGACCAGGAGTTTAGTTCACCCCCCCCCCTCGGCACGAAACCCCCAGCTTTCGGTTCCCACCGAGTCAGCCGGGCTCACTCGGGAGTGGGGGAGGGGAGGGTCAGGGACGATCGACTTCAGCGGGCTTCCTTCAATCGCTCCTTTCAAATGCAGAAACTTCCCCCCGGTCCAATTCAATGGGAGCATTTGACTTCCCCCTCGGGGCTTCTCTCCATTGAATGTCTCTCTTCAACTCCCCCACCCACAGGCTGCAGCATGCAAATGGCGGGGGGTGGGGGTGGGGGATGGGGGATAAGGGCGGGATCTCTTGAGATACGCCCCTGAAAGCGGAGACCGAACTCAGCCTCCCTTTCGTAACCCAGGCAACCCCGTGAACCCTTTGAGAATCCTGGGCGTGGAGGCTGACGCCATACAAGATGTCTTCCCTGGAAGGGTCGGGGTGGGGCTGTGGGGGTGCTGAGGGCGGTTGGTGTGTGTGTGTGTGTGTGTGTGTGTGTGACCATCCGAGTCAAAGGGGTTGGGGAAGGGAGGGGCCGGACGCGCTTTGCAGATCTCGTCGCCGGTTCGCATTCCTAGGCCGTACCCAGGCTCAGAGGGAGTGATCAGGGCCGAGGGAGGCCTGGCAGGGGGTGGCTCCTCCACCCTGGCTTGTGGGCCCAGAGATCACACTCACTCCTAAAGCAACGCTGTTCTAGGACCGGGTTTTCATCGTCCATCATCTTCCAGATCGATGGGGCTCCCGGCCCCCACCGCCACCGCTCCCCGCGGGAAGTCCTTGGTGTCATCCCACACGTTCACGGTGTTGTTTGGGCAGCCACATCTGGGGAGGTCTCTCTCCCTGTGCAGTAGGTGAAACTGTCAGGGGGAAGCGTTGTGTATTGCGCTCGGTTTTGGTCCCTCCCCGCCGCCAACAAGAATCGAAGGGCAGAGACACAGTCATGAAGCACAGTACAAGTTTTATTGATAGTTACCTAAAGAGTGAAGAAGTGTGGACGGCCTCAGGGAGGAGAGGCAACCTGAAAGGTTTATTATGTTTTATTGAAAGAGAGCAAGTTGGAGAAAGGGGTGGCTGAGGGAGCCATGCCATTCAAGCTGTGTAGCAAAACTCAGGCTGGAAGAAGACCCCCACGAAGCAGGGGCCTTTGCAGCCGGCTCCCCCTATTACCCACCTTGATTTCGCTTTTTTTTTATTATACTCTTGGCCTTGCTTTGACCTGCCTTTTCGCTAAGGGTTAACTAACCTCTGCCGAGCAGTGTGGAAAGGATGAGAACATAAGTTTCCCAGGAGCTTTTCAGGACAGTGCTCCTGAAGAACGGAACACGCCGGGGCCCAATGGCGATCTCAGCATAAAGTACCGAAACCTACCGTCAGTCAAACATTGACCACCCCATTTCCACTGAGAATACCCCCCTTTTATTGTTACCATGCTAGTGAAACTAGTGATGGAGAGTTTTATAGAAATAGAGTTACGAGAGAATATTGACTTGAATAACCCTGTCTGACACTTCATCAATCTTCTCATCTTTTCTTCCTTCCCTCTGCTACTTCTATTAGCTTTTTTTCTTTCTTCCTTCCTTCCTTCCTTCCTTCCTTCCTTCCTTCCTTCCTTCCTTCCTTCCTTCCTTCCTTCCTTCCTTCCTTCCTCCCTCCCTCCCTCCCTCCCTCCCTCCTTCCTTCCTTCCTTCCTCCCTCCCTCCCTCCCTCCCTCATGACAGCCCTTGACTAGCATTTGTGCCTTACACGTGAAATCAACAAATCCCATAATTTTTCAAGAAGTAAAGATACTGCAAGACAAGTGCT
>NW_026645199.1:0-2500 GCF_030020395.1 Manis pentadactyla
GATAACGAACGAGACTCTGGCATGCTAACTAGTTACGCGACCCCCGAGCGGTCGGCGTCCCCCAACTTCTTAGAGGGACAAGTGGCGTTCAGCCACCCGAGATTGAGCAATAACAGGTCTGTGATGCCCTTAGATGTCCGGGGCTGCACGCGCGCTACACTGACTGGCTCAGCGTGTGCCTACCCTACGCCGGCAGGCGCGGGTAACCCGTTGAACCCCATTCGTGATGGGGATCGGGGATTGCAATTATTCCCCATGAACGAGGAATTCCCAGTAAGTGCGGGTCATAAGCTTGCGTTGATTAAGTCCCTGCCCTTTGTACACACCGCCCGTCGCTACTACCGATTGGATGGTTTAGTGAGGCCCTCGGATCGGCCCCGCCGGGGTCGGCCCACGGCCCTGGCGGAGCGCTGAGAAGACGGTCGAACTTGACTATCTAGAGGAAGTAAAAGTCGTAACAAGGTTTCCGTAGGTGAACCTGCGGAAGGATCATTAACGGAGCGCGAGGCCGCGAGTGGAGGAGAGCGCCTGGCCGGGCTCTCTCGCTCGCTCGCTCGCTCGCCGGGCCTCTGGCGTGTTTTTTAACCGTGGGCCGGGCGCGGCGCGGCGGGGCGGGGCGGGCGCGCGCCCGCCCACCCGCCGCCCGCGCCGCCGCTGGTCGCGAGAAGGGAGAAAGAGGTGTGTTGTGTGTGTGGTGGCGTGGAGAGAGGTGTGTGGCGCGACGGGGAGAGAGGAGAGAGAACGGGGGACCGGGAGAGGTCCGCGTGCCCGCTCCCCGCCCCGTGCGCGCGGGAGGGGCGGGCGCGGAGTGGCGTGCGGGCCGCGTCCGCGGCGTGCGTCCCTACCTCGGGCGGTGGGGCCGGAGGCGGCGGTGCCGGGTCTCGCCCGGGGCGAGGTGGAGGAGAGGGGAAGGAGGGCGTACGCGTGGGGCGGCGCGTGTGCGGCGTGTGGCGTGTGGCGCCGGGGAGGAGGGGCAGGGGGGGTAGGAGGGGCTCTGTGCCCCTCGCCCCCCGCCCTCCCAACCCCGGCCGCCCCTCCCTCGGTCGCCACCGTCCCCCCCGCTTCCCCACGTCCCCCGCCGCCACCCGTTCCGGGCGCCCCCGCGCCCGCGCCCCGTGTCTTCTCGGCCGAGGGCGGGGCCCCGCCGTCCGCCACGTCGCCCCGTCCCGTCCCCGCTCGCACGGGCGGGCTCGCGCGCGTCTCTCCCCCCTCCGCTCCCCTCGCTCGGCCGCCGCGCGCCGCCGCCCTCTGCCCACTCACTCCCGCCTCGAGCCCCGACGCACACCCGTTCCAGGTACCTAGCGCGTTCCGGCGCGGAGGTTTAAAGACCCCTGGGGGTCGCCAGTCCGCCTCAGGTCGGGGGGCGGTCGGGCCCGTGGGGGAGACGGCGAGGCCCCTCCCGGCCTGTTGTCTCCACCCCAGACTCCGCCTCCGCGCCTCGGGGCCAGGGTCGCCGCCGCCGCCGCCGCCGCCGCGCTGCGCTCCATCGGTGCCGCGTGTGTGTGTGTGCGCGCGCGCGTGTGACCCGCGTCCCCGCGTGGAGGCGGGAACCCCCCCGGGCGCCTGTGGGGGTGCCCGGGCCCGCCCCTTCGGGTCGCCGGCCCGGGCGCCCCTTTCGTGAGACCTTTCCCGACCGCTTCGTGTCCGGTGTCGATTCTGTACGACCTGGCCGGCCGGAGGCAAGCAACCCCCCGCCACCCACCCGCGCGCGCGTGTGCGTGCGGTGGTTGGGGGCTGCGCGTGCCGCGCCAGGGTTGGGGTTGTCCCCCGACCACAGCAAACCCAAAAACACTGACGACTCTTAGCGGTGGATCACTCGGCTCGTGCGTCGATGAAGAACGCAGCTAGCTGCGAGAATTAATGTGAATTGCAGGACACATTGATCATCGACACTTCGAACGCACTTGCGGCCCCGGGTTCCTCCCGGGGCTACGCCTGTCTGAGCGTCGCTTGCCGATCAATCGCCCCTCCCCGTGCGGTTGGGGTGCTGGCTGGGGGTTGCCCCTCGCAGGGCCCCGCGCCCGGCTGCCCCGCGGCCGGTGGGGTCCTCCGTCCCCCTAAGTGCAGATGCCGGTGCGCCTCCAGGCCAGGTCGCGTGCGGACGCCCCTCCGCCCTGTGCCCGGCCCGCCGTTCTCTCCGTCCTTCCCTTCCCCGGCCCGCCACGCCGACCCCCATCCCCGACTGGGGCGAGGGAGGTGTGTGGGTCGTGGTCTGGCCGTTGGGGAAAAGGAAGGACGGTCGGTTGTCCGGGTCGGCACGTGTGTGTGTGTGTGTGTGGCGCACGGGGACGTGCCGGCGCGGAGGCTTGGGGGCGCCCGCCCCGCCCCTGCGTGAGATGGGAAGTGGAGAAGGAGAGAGCGAGCTCGCGCCGGGGTTCGCGGCCGCCACGGACCCTCTGGAGCCTCCCTCGAGCCGCACGCGGCCGGCCAGGGGCCGGGGTGGGGCTTGGGGTTTGTGGGTGGCCTCGGCCGCCCCCACACCACCCCACCCCACCTCAGC
>NW_026645199.1:10000-18754 GCF_030020395.1 Manis pentadactyla
TTTCTTTCAGGTCAGTCACTCAAGTCTCTGCTCACAAGGCCGGGTCGACCAGCGGGCTGAGCGGGCGCGCGTGCGGCGCGACGCATGTGCTGTGAGTGGGACGGACGTGAGTCGCTCCGCGATGACGTCATGGGCAGGGACGACGCTGCGAACCTCAGGACCGTTTCGGCTGTGGACGGGAATCAAACCTCCCCGGAGTGAACACCCTCCCTCCTGTTCGCTGCTCTACATGTCACCGCCCACGCCAGCTACGGCGACCGAGACCGAGTGACAGGTAGGTCCTTTTTTTTTTTTTTTTTTTCTTTCAGGTCAGTCAGTCACTCAGTTTCAGGCAGTTTGTCCCTCGAGTCGGTCTCACTCACCACTCCGTCAGTCAGTCTGCCTGTCACTCTCAGTCACCAGTGAGACTCAGTCACTCTCAGTCGGTCACTCAGTCACTCTCAGTTAGTCTGTCTCCCCAAGTCACTGCCTCTCTCTCTCTCTCTCTCTCTCTCTCTCTCTCTCTCTCTCTCTCTTCACCTGCCCTTCCAAAGTCCAGCTCCAGTGGGGGTGGGTGGGGTGGGGTGGGCGGGGGTTGTGAAGCCCAAAAGGATGAGACGGAGTCGGTGCACAGAGAGACAGGACACAGAGTCAGATGGAGGTGATCTCCCGACAAAGTGCCGATGACAGCTTTATTTATACCATTTTGCACAAGGATATGAATATTTTTTTTTCTGTGGATTAATTGGTATAGACAATTGATTGATAGGTATGAGCAAGTTTTTCTTCTTCTTCTTCTTCTTCTTCTTTCTGATCTAGTCATGGTTGGTCAAGTGTTAGACAGGTGATCATTTTTCTGTTCCTTGACAGAAACTTTTCCTAGCAACGTGGACTCTGTTGTGTTTTACGTTTCTATGCGACGCGGTTTCTAAGTGCATGGGACCACCGTAGGAGCTTGCAGTATGTAGCAGCGACTACGGAGTCTATCAGCTTAGGGTGAAATTCAGGTCACCTACTGCCACAGTGAGCTAGGATTCTTTCTTTCCCACAAAAATATTCTTACAAGTTTTAATAAATTTATAATCAATCTAAAATCATAAACTCATATCTTCATTATACACCCCTCTGTAGGGCACAGTAAGCAGCAAACTACATTTCCCCTTCCTCTGTGTGGATACCGACATCTCCCTGACATAAGACACAGGTCGCCATGACTCCACTACCGAAGGGACTAAACAAGTTCTTACATGGTGAACGATGCAAGGGCATTCATATCATAGAAACTATTTCTGTGTGTTAACTATAAACAATCAAGTCAAGTATGATGTACGATTATTCTTTTTTTTTTTTATACTTGATATGTAATTCTAATAAAATATTGACGTAGTAGGTAAATGCAAGAGATAGATAGAAGGAAGGCATGATTGAGTGCGGTAAGAGAGCAAGTGTCGATGATCAGGTTTGTGCCTATAGACTAGGTCTTAATCCAAACCAGACGAGGGCAGCAAAACATCCAAGGTTGCAGAAGGTTTCTCTCAACCCTGGGGGGTGGGGGGAGGGGGGAGGTTCTAAGCCTCCCCTCTGTTGGTCCCCATTTTCTTGCCTGCCGGCCCCCCTGCCTACGACCGTGCCTGTCTTAGGTTGTTCCTCCCTTGACGAATCTTACCCGTCTCTGGCTAGCCAGCCATCTTCCGGGGCCATACAGGGAGATGTAAAGCTGGTAAGTGAGAGAGAAGCCATATTCTTGGAAAAGGTTAGCTTTTTCCTTCTTGGCAGATGTATGCCCTGTGGCTTCCAGGCCCAGCACTTGTCTTGCAGTATCTTTACTTCTTGAAAAATTATGGGATTTGTTGATTTCACGTGTAAGGCACAAATGCTAGTCAAGGGCTGTCATGAGGGAGGGAGGGAGGGAGGGAGGAAGGAAGGAAGGAAGGAGGGAGGGAGGGAGGGAGGGAGGGAGGAAGGAAGGAAGGAAGGAAGGAAGGAAGGAAGGAAGGAAGGAAGGAAGGAAGGAAGGAAGGAAGGAAGGAAGGAAGGAAGAAAGAAAAAAAGCTAATAGAAGTAGCAGAGGGAAGGAAGAAAAGATGAGAAGATTGATGAAGTGTCAGACAGGGTTATTCAAGTCAATATTCTCTCGTAACTCTATTTCTATAAAACTCTCCATCACTAGTTTCACTAGCATGGTAACAATAAAAGGGGGGTATTCTCAGTGGAAATGGGGTGGTCAATGTTTGACTGACGGTAGGTTTCGGTACTTTATGCTGAGATCGCCATTGGGCCCCGGCGTGTTCCGTTCTTCAGGAGCACTGTCCTGAAAAGCTCCTGGGAAACTTATGTTCTCATCCTTTCCACACTGCTCGGCAGAGGTTAGTTAACCCTTAGCGAAAAGGCAGGTCAAAGCAAGGCCAAGAGTATAATAAAAAAAAAGCGAAATCAAGGTGGGTAATAGGGGGAGCCGGCTGCAAAGGCCCCTGCTTCGTGGGGGTCTTCTTCCAGCCTGAGTTTTGCTACACAGCTTGAATGGCATGGCTCCCTCAGCCACCCCTTTCTCCAACTTGCTCTCTTTCAATAAAACATAATAAACCTTTCAGGTTGCCTCTCCTCCCTGAGGCCGTCCACACTTCTTCACTCTTTAGGTAACTATCAATAAAACTTGTACTGTGCTTCATGACTGTGTCTCTGCCCTTCGATTCTTGTTGGCGGCGGGGAGGGACCAAAACCGAGCGCAATACACAACGCTTCCCCCTGACAGTTTCACCTACTGCACAGGGAGAGAGACCTCCCCAGATGTGGCTGCCCAAACAACACCGTGAACGTGTGGGATGACACCAAGGACTTCCCGCGGGGAGCGGTGGCGGTGGGGGCCGGGAGCCCCATCGATCTGGAAGATGATGGACGATGAAAACCCGGTCCTAGAACAGCGTTGCTTTAGGAGTGAGTGTGATCTCTGGGCCCACAAGCCAGGGTGGAGGAGCCACCCCCTGCCAGGCCTCCCTCGGCCCTGATCACTCCCTCTGAGCCTGGGTACGGCCTAGGAATGCGAACCGGCGACGAGATCTGCAAAGCGCGTCCGGCCCCTCCCTTCCCCAACCCCTTTGACTCGGATGGTCACACACACACACACACACACACACACACCAACCGCCCTCAGCACCCCCACAGCCCCACCCCGACCCTTCCAGGGAAGACATCTTGTATGGCGTCAGCCTCCACGCCCAGGATTCTCAAAGGGTTCACGGGGTTGCCTGGGTTACGAAAGGGAGGCTGAGTTCGGTCTCCGCTTTCAGGGGCGTATCTCAAGAGATCCCGCCCTTATCCCCCATCCCCCACCCCCACCCCCCGCCATTTGCATGCTGCAGCCTGTGGGTGGGGGAGTTGAAGAGAGACATTCAATGGAGAGAAGCCCCGAGGGGGAAGTCAAATGCTCCCATTGAATTGGACCGGGGGGAAGTTTCTGCATTTGAAAGGAGCGATTGAAGGAAGCCCGCTGAAGTCGATCGTCCCTGACCCTCCCCTCCCCCACTCCCGAGTGAGCCCGGCTGACTCGGTGGGAACCGAAAGCTGGGGGTTTCGTGCCGAGGGGGGGGGGTGAACTAAACTCCTGGTCCCCGGGGAAATTGCACAGGGGAAAAGCCGAGTTGGTATCTCAGACGGAGCGGGGTCAAGGGGATGAGATGCTTGTGGACGACACAGGGAGGGCTGTTCGGTGACCTCCCGCCTTCCCCTTCCTCTGAATGAGAAGAGGGCAGAGGGGAACGGGTGGGGGTGGGGGTGGGGGCGGGACCCGGATGTGACCGTCAGCCTGCCCGGGGACTGAGGCTGGGGGGCGGCGGTGGCGGCGGCGGCCCCGCCCTGCCGCCCCTGGCCGCTCGATCCGTTCGTTCTGGGACCTGCGGGCAAGGGCAAGAAAAACACATGCCCGACAGCGGGGTCGCTTTGGCTAGGCGGACTCACCCCAGCAGCGCGGCTTCATGCCTCACGTCATGGTCGCTCCCACTCCCCCAGCCCACCCCAGCCCCGACTCTAGCCAGGGAGACAGACAGTCAGGAATTTTCTGGTTGAGCCTGGGTCGGTCAGAGACATAGGTCATGGATGCCTCCCCACCCACAAGAAGGTGGAACCACCCACCTGGGAGATGGAGGAGGAGACTTTCGTCCCCACGTGGAGGTGACCCCATCCAAAATCATAATAAAAATAACAACCGTTTTCTTTGGAAGACTTCCTTCCTTCCTTCCTTCCTTGCCCTGCCTTGAGAAAAACCCTCCCTTTCTGTCGTCTCTCTTCTCTCTCTCGTCACTAGGTGGCGTGCTTGCCTGATTCAGAGATCACTTCCTCAAGCCGAGGGGATCTGCTGGCCAGGGACCTTGGCCCAAGTGTGTTTTCGAACAGAACAGTTGATGTTCTAGGGTACCCTTGGTGGGGATGAGCAAAGCCAAACTCCCCTCCTCGCTGACAAGTCCTCAGAACTCTCAGGAGAGCGACCGAGAGGACGGATCTCGGAGACGGAAAGGCTTCTTGAGCCCTGACAGATGCTAGCCAGCCGGGAGGAGGACTGGACTTGAGGCCTGGGATGGGGACGAGAATGGTCTGCTTCGCCAGCAGGCAGGCCCGGTTCACGGGAACGCTATGTCCACCCGCCTCAAGAAACGGGGCGTGGTTAGGAGGGTGCGGGGCCGGGGACACCCGCCTCCAGGGGGAAAAAAAAAAAAAAATAGTCGTTTCCCTTCCCCTGGGACGATGGCTGGCTCCAGCGGGGCGAGCCCGGGAACGGGTGGTTGGTTGGTCAGTCAGTCCATAGACAAGGCTGGTAGACGACTCGTGGGGGATGGCCAGACGCTGGTCCCACACAAGGTGTGTGGGCGGGGGGTGCAGTGGTTCTGGGGTCCGTCTGGACAGTGGCCGCAACGACTGCATGTCAGAAATGTGGAGCTGGCCACTGAGCGACCTGGCCCCTGGCCGGCCAAGCCGGTGGCCAGCGGCATCCTCTCCCTGTCCCCCCGGCCCCCGTTCCGCAGCCCTCTGTCCTGTGGCTTGATTTGGGCTGGCTGTCTCACCCCTTCCTAACCAGCCCCCCACTCCCCCTTTTCGTCACGATCTTTTGTAGAGCTGTAACGTGTGTTTTATGTTTCTATTTTACCTAGGCCCTTTTATGGTCAGGGCATCGTCCGTCCCCTGTTGCTAGGAAAGCTCATTCCCAAGGAGGTCATGCCCCTCGGAGGAGGGCGATTGAAACATGACTTCGGATGAGATGAGATATTCCCGGCCCGTGACAAGTCCAGGGCAGCAACAAGACAAGACGGAAGGAAGGAAGAAATAGGGGAAGAGGAAGGGGGTGGGGGCTGAGGGGAGCGGGGAGGGAGAGCCAGAGAGAGACAGAGACAGAGGGAGAGGGAGAGGGGGAGAGAGGGAGAGAGAGAAGAGGATGAACTATACTATCTATCCGTCAACTGTCCTCATCAGGGATCCTCAATTTCCTTTCCTTAAGGAAGAGCATCTTTTTCAGGGAAAGGCCTAGATGGCTCATTCGCTCTGTCCAGCAGGCAAGCATTGTGCTGTCTGTGGTTTCGTTCCCAGGCTGACATCATGGCGAGGAACAACGGGTACGAAGGTTCCATGAAATAACACCAAGCACCCGTGACGGTAGAGCAACACAGACCGTCGGTAAGACGGTTTTCATCCACGAGCCCCGTGACCCCGACCGTCATTCTGCCGTCTCCCCTAAGTCGGGGTTGGATCCCTCAGGGCCCTTATTGGTATAAGAGCGACAGCCCGATGAAACCCCACCGTTTTAGGCATTTCAGGAGGGTGCCTGGGCTTGAGATTTCCGGGACCCCACGCCTCATGTGCAGTGCTCAGAAGGATGACGACAGGAGAGGAAATCTAAGGGATACGAAGGAGGGTGGTTGTGAATCTCTCAGGACACACAGGCCTGGTCCGGACCCTTAGGTGGAAGCGGTCCGCTCTGCGATGGCAGCGGCGGCTGCTTCCCTTCCTAGTCATGCGGAATCGGAGATGGCAGATCGGGAGTGCCGGACGGACGGGTCACTAGGTGGATTAGCCTTCCCCCTGACCCCACCCCCACCCCCACCCCCACCCCCACCCCCACCCCCACTTTGTAATATTTCATTTCATTTTATTTTATATTTTATTTTGGGGGGTGGGGGTGGGGGGTTTAAAGGTTAGTTAACACGGATCCAGGCGTCGACTCCCTGGGCTCTGGCTCCACGGGGCATCACAGGAAGTACTTGGACATATGTCAACGTGTGAGGTTGGAAAGAACTTCTGTGGGTGGGGGTGAGCTGAGCCGTCTCTTTGGGCAGCACACAAACTGTCCGGGTTGGATTGGGTTTCCCACGGCCCTGACCGACTGTGGATGTCTGCAACCACCCACCCACCCACCCACCCACCAAGGAGCCCGTCTTCATGTCTCTCTGAGTCGGGACCAGGCTGCTTCTGTGTTGCAGAGACATCAGGATGTCGAGCGTCTGACAGCCAGGGGGTTCGGATCGGGTTTGGTGTGCTGGTAGGAGAGAGGCATGCACTGGATCCACCTGGGCCACCAGCTTTATGGATTCGGTGGCTGCTGCCACCTTGGTGGGCCAGTCAGCTAGGGCATGTCCCCAAAGCCCAGGTTTCGTTCCTTCCACGGGAGCCTCCGTTTGGATGACAGCCGTATCGTGGGGTAACAGAATCATCATCGTCAGGGATCCGATGAGACTAGAACGTTCCCGATTTCTAGGAGTTCCACATCATTTCCAAAGCAGTGATGGACCCCTACCTACAAACAGAGCACACAGAAAGCTTTGTAGGCCTATCTTGTCGGACAGTGTTTCCCGTGGAAACTTCACACAATCAAAACCAGTTTAGCCACTTAGAATTGGACTGGAGTAAGTTTGTCTGAAGTATCAACACAGGTTTCTGGTTTCTTCCCTCCCTCCGCCTCCCCCTCGCCCTCTCCTCTCCTCTCCTCTCCTCTCCTCTCCTCTCCTCTCCTCTCCTCTCCTCTCCTCTCCTCTCCCTCCCTCCCCCTCTCCTCTCCAGCTCCCTCTCCCTCTCTTTCTCACTCGCACTTACTTACACACTCCGTAGACTAGGATAACTGTGGTTAGGGTCCGGAGTCGACCACCACCTCTTCAAATAGACAGAAGATAATGCAAGTCACACAGCGAGGTTTATTTCCAGCTAGCTGGGGTCCAAGTGTCTGCCCGACGCAGCGGGTTTCCACAAGGACCCAGAGCACTCAAAGCCAGGGGTTTCTATGGCATTTTCGAAAAGCACTGACTCACAGTAACTTTCCATAAATTTTGGCTTGTGCTACATCCTGGGGGTTAAGCAAAAGCAAGATAAGACCACTCCTCAAATGTTAGGGTGGTTCAGCAAGATAAGCTGACCAGAGTCGCAACCGCCCGCAACCCGGTGTCCATGATTAACTTGTTCTTCAACACCTGTTTATCAAGCCTTACCCAGTTCCTCCTTTCCTGAGTCCTGCACTCAGAAAACGGCTCTTTGGCCCTTAAGATGGCCATTCTCATGCTAATTCATTCCTACACTGTGAAAAAAGATGCTTGGCTGTCTGTGTGCCCAGAGGGACAATGAAAGTCTTCACAGGCAAAATACGGGAGGGGACCCGGTTGCTGGCAAAACTCAGCTCTTTTACTAGGAAGCACACCACACTCCATTTTCTTAACGAATGAAAGACCCAATGAAGGCAACACCCAGCACAGGAAAATCGTTTGAAAAGTCGATGCCTTTAAAGGCAATGCACACACATCACACACAACACACACAACACACACAACACACACACAACACACACAACACACACACACACACAACACACACACACACACACACACACACACACACACACACACACACACACACACACACACCAGCCCTTTCACAGTCTCTCACATAGGAAGAGCAGACCAATAGTCCCAGGACACTTTGTCTTCCTGACACAGAGAAAACTAGATTTTATTCTTGTGCCAGCTTACTTCTGCTATTAAAAATCATCTTAAAGAAACTCATTTAGATCGTAGCTGGCCTGATCACACACGTCGATTCTTTTCCCAAGGTTCCTTTTCACAGCCCTTCTGCAACTTTCTTCTTTATGTTCAGCTTTCGTCCAAAGATTTCCTTTTTTCAGGAACCAGCCTCTCACACTTTTAGGACACCATTTCTTTTCCTCTCTCAATTCCTCTCTTCCTTCCCTCTTTCCTTTCTGCCACCAGCCCCTCCCTCTCCCTCCAACCCCCTTCCTCCTCCCCTCCCCCCCCCAGTGAAAATGCATTTCTGTGTCTCATACCTTCTTTGACTGAAAGCATAAAGCATACGTCCCACTTTTCCTGCATACAGAGATGTTTCCTGTATTTATTATTGCCAGTGGCTTTTGTGACACTTAGAAGGATTCTTAGCTTGCCGAGACATCACTTCCTGTTTTTTTTTTCCCCCTTAATCTATAAAATTTTGGTTTCTGTTGTTAAGTAGCAAGCATATCAAAAATGTGTGGAGAACGACCACCACTCAGCTTTCATAAACCCACTTTTCTCATATGGAATATGTTTTCAGGAAGAAGTAACACGTGGCAGAGGCGATGGAGGCCTCCCGTGCATCACTTGAGCCCATTTGCCTCCTGTTTCTGCGGAGGTAAACATGAGCCAGATTGGGGTGTTCACCCTTCCCGTGTGTGTTCTTAGGCTTTTAGTATATGTGTCACAGCAGTCTTGCTTGGCATGTTCTGAAACGACGAAACCTTCTCACAGGGCACATCGC
>NW_026645200.1:0-18739 GCF_030020395.1 Manis pentadactyla
CCAGTTAGGCACCTTAGGCATTTGTGAAGACTTATCTATGATGTGGTGGATATTGTCCAACTGAACTTGAACAGTCTTGAGAGAAATCAGACAAATTAAAACAATCCATTCCTGGGGAATGTTCACATCCCTTATGTTCTTTTAACAGTAAATAGTCTGTAGTTGTAAGATTTTGGAGCGCTACAATTTGCACTTCTAATTCTTGGTTGAGTTCCAACAGTATAGATCCAGTCAAATTTGTTGTTTTACCGTATGCACAGGCCAGCTTAGATGTCTCCTTCATTCCCATGGCAAGTCCAGGAACTGGTGGGATGAGTGCATCTACAGCTGTAGCAGTGCGTGGATCTTTGTTGGGGTTTTTTGATGATCATCTTTTGGCATGAGTCTTCCAGAGAGTGCTGATGTTGGAAGTTCTTTTTCATATCGTATCTTAGTTCATTTTCGGGGTAGCCCAATTAGGCTTTGATCCTCTGTATAAACACAAACAGACCCTTTGCCTACACTTTTATATGCCCTTTATACCCTTGTGTAGAACTCATTGGCGGTTACCACACAGGAACTGCCCTTTTTTTTTTGTTTTTTTGTTTTGTTTTTGGTATCACTAATCTACACTTACATGACGAATATTATGTTTACTAGGCTCTCCCCTATACCAGGTCTCCCCTATAAACCCCTTTACAGTCACTGTCCATCAGCAGAGCAAAATGTTGTAGAATCACTACTTGCCTTCTCTGTGCTGTACAGCCCTCCCTTTTCTCCTACCCCCCCCCCCATGCATGCTAATCTTAATACCCCCCTACTCCTCCCCCCCCCCCCCCTTATCCCTCCCTACCCACCCCTCCTCCCCAGTCCCTTTCCCTTTGGTACCTGTTAGTCCATTCTTGAGTTCTGTGATTCTGCTGCTGTTTTGTTCCTTCAGTTTTTCCTTTGTTCTTATATTCCACAGATAAGTGAAATCATTTGGTATTTCTCTTTCTCCACTTGGCTTGTTTCACTGAGCATAATACCCTCCAGCTCCATCCATGTTGCTGCAAATGGTTGGATTTTCCCTTTTCTTATGGCTGAGTAGTATTCCATTGTGTATATGTACCACATCTTCTTTATCCATTCATCTATCGATGGACATTCAGGTTGCTTCCAATTCTTGGCTACTGTAAATAGTGCTGTGATAAACATAGGGGTGCACTGATCTTTCTCATACTTGATTGCTGCATTCTTAGGGTAAATTCCTAGGAGTGAAATTCCTGGGTCAAATGGTAAGTCTGTTTTGAGCATTTTGATGTACCTCCATACTGCTTTCCACAATGGTTGAACTAACTTACATTCCCAGCAGCAGCGTAGGAGGGTTCCCCTTTCTCCACAGCCTCGCCAACATTTGTTGTTGTTTGTCTTTTGGATGGCAGCCATCCTTACTGGTGTGAGGTGATACCTCATTGTAGTTTTAATTTGCATTTCTCTGATAATTAGCGATGTGGAGCATCTTTTCATGTGTCTGTTGGCCATCTGTATTTCTTTTTTGGAGAACTGTCTGTTCAGTTCCTCTGCCCATTTTTTAAATTGGGTTATTTGTTTTTTGTTTGTTGAGGCGTGTGAGCTCTTTATATATTCTGGATGTCAAGCCTTTATCGGATCTGTCATTTTCAAATATATTCTCCCATACTGTAGGGTTCCTTTCTGTTTTCTATTGATGGTGTCTTTTGCTGTACAGAAGCTTTTCAGCTTAATATAGTCCCACTTACTCATTTTTGCTGTTGTTTTCCTTGCCCGGGGAGATATGTTCAAGAAGAGGTCACTCATGTTTATGTCTAAGAGGTTTTTGCCTATGTTTTCTTCCAAGAGTTTAATGGTTTCGTGACTTACACTCAGGTCTTTGATCCATTTTGAGTTTACTTTTGTATATGGGGTTAGACAATGGTCCAGTTTTGCCAGCACCACCTGTTGAAGAGACTGTCATTTTGCCACTGTATGTCCATGGCTCCTTTATCAAATATTAATTGACCATATATGTCTGGGTTAATGTCTGGATTCTCTAGTCTGTTCCATTGGTCTGTGGCTCTGCTCTTGTGCCAGTACCAAACTGTCTTGATTACTATGGCTTTATAGTAGAGCTTGAAGTTGGGGAGTGCAGATCTCAGCATTTTTTATCCCCCTAGGTTCACTTACACTTTGGAGGTCTACCTCCCATCCTGGTTACAAGGTTCCTTAATTGATAGAGGGGCTGGAAGAAGCAGAACAGCATGTAGATGAAGTTAAAGTATAAAGTGGGCTTTTTCTAGCCTGAGTATATTTCACAGTGTCATGACCCTCATCCCATTTCTGTGCTTTGTCTCACTGCAAATGCAGAGAGTGGATTGAGAAGGTGTCTCCAAAATTTGCACTTTTGTTTTGACAGTCAAAACTTCCTAGTAACATCCAGCTAGTCCTCATCTTGGTCACCAGAGGCAGCAGCGAACGGGTAACGTGGGTGCTGTCTCTCAGAAGTGGAACCTGCTGCTTAGACATTCTTTGTTCTCCAGTGTAGTCAGAGCAGCAGAAAGTCTAGTCATCATACTCAGGAAATTAAAATTCTAGATTTGGGAATTTTCCCCCTAACTACACCCTATCGTGCTGCCTTGCAAGTGCTCAGAGACAGCCAGGAAGCATCTCCAGCGGAAGTGGAGCTTGCACTGCCCCATTCGACGTGGCAACGGGGAGTCGCTGGACCACCTCATCTTCCCTGTCGGGTTTTTCCAGTCTGAACCCCGAGAGGAGTGGAACCCCTCGCATTGCAAAGCTGAGCACACACGGCAGCTGTTCAGCTGCTCTGACTCCAGGATTTTTTTCTTCGCAAGCCCCTGTGTGTCAGGCTGGGTGGTGAGGTGACAGCTGAGGCTGGGGGAGTGGAGAGCGGCTGACAGGAAAACAGACTCCTGAAGCCATTTCTCCCATCTCTCTGCCCCGTGTCCCTGGGGAGGAGGGCCTCCTTGGCCTTGGCATTATGCCGGAAGCCTTCACTTTATCCTCCTGAAAGGGATCGTCCTTGGTGCAGATCAATGTCATGACTGTGAAGGAAATTATGGTGGAAGCGGGAAAGCTCTGTGCCTCGTCTTGGGGAGAGGGAGGTCCCTGCAGGCATTATGGGTATGTGGGGACACCTGTTGTGATATGACTGATGATAAGTAAATATTTGGTAATTGAGATGACCAAAATACATTTCCTAGGTATTTTTGCTCCTCGTGCACAATTCCTGAAAATCCTTCTGAGCCATAACTGTCCAATGGGTGTCTTGTTAGGTTAATGCAGAGGCTTTGGGGCCCTATCCTAGGTTAGAGGCTGGTTGCCAGGGGCACCAAGCTTGTGATTAGAGGATTGAAATTATTAGCCCTCAGCCCCCAGGGAAGAGGAAAGGGATGAGGGCTGGAGGCTGAATCAGCAATGGCCAGTGATTTAGTCAGTCATGACTCTGCAGTGAAGCCCTCACAAAACCCTAAGAGAAGAGCACATCTCTCTCATCTCCTGTTTCTCTGTCAGAGCTTCCATGCCTGGGGAACCAGGTGGCCTGCACATGCCACCAGGCCAGGCCCCAAGCACCCCAGGAGGATAGAAGCTCTTTTATTTGGGACCTTGCCATATGTGTGTGTTCATCCGGCTGTTGTGTCCTTTATGGTACTCTTTGTTAAACGTGAGTGTTCTTCTGAGATTCTGAGGCACCTTAGCAACTTGGGCAGACCTAAAGGGGAAGTTGTTGGAACCCGCAATCTTAGCCTGCAGGTGGGAAGCACAAGCTAATTGCGTGGGGCTTGCAGCCAGGCTCTGGAGCTGGGGGAGGAGGGCAGTCTTGAGGATAGAAACCTTACCCTGTAGAATCTGGTGTTGTCTCCGGGCAGATAGCCTCAGCATTGAGTTCTCAGACACCCTGCTGGTGTTCAAGAATTGCTTGGTGGTGTATGCATTGGAAACAGGTCCGGTATCCTGAAAGGAGTTACACTGCTGTGTATGAAAAAGAACGCTGGGTCACATGAAACCGCTATTAATATATGTAGGAACCACCACGCTGTTTTCCATAGTAGCTGCACCAATTTACATGGTCACAAACAGTGCATGACGGTTCCCTTTTGTCCACATCCTCATAAATAACTTGTTATTTCTTGTTTTTTGGGGAACTAGCCATTCTGAATGCTGTGAGGTGATAGCTCGTTGTGATTTTTTTGTTGTTGCCATTAGAGTACAATTACATGAGCAACATTGTGGTTACTAGACTCCCCCCCCATCATCAAGTCCGCTCCCCGCACCCCATTACAGTCGCTGTCCATCAATGTAGTAAGATGCTATGGAATCACTACCTGTCTTCTGTGTGTTACACTGCAATCCCTGTGGCCCCCCACCCCCTACATTATGTGTGCGGATCGTAATGCCCCCTTTACCCCCTTATCGCTCCCTCCCCACCCGTCCTCCCAGGTCCCTTTCCCTTTGGTAACTGTTAGTCCATTCTTGGGTTCTGTGAGTCTGCTGCTGTTTTGTTCCTTCCCGTTTTTGCTTTGTTCTCATACCTCACAGAGGAGTGAAATCCTTGGATACTTGTCTTTCTCCACCTGGCTTATTTCACTGAGCATAACACCCTCTAGCTCCGTCCGTGTTGTTGCAAATGGTGGTAGGATTTGTTTTCTTCCTATGGCTGAGTGATATTCCGTAGTGTGTATGTACCACCTCTTCTTTATCCCTTCATCTCCCGATGGACACTTAGGTTGCTTCCCTTTCTTGGGTATTGTAAGTAGTGCTGTGATCAACATAGGGGTGCATCTGTCTCTTTCAAACTGGGCTCCTGCACTCTTAGGGTAAATTCCTAGGAGAGGAATTCCTGGGTCAAATGGCATTTCTGTTCTTTGGTTTTTGGGGGAACCTCCATACCGCTTTCCACAATGGTTGAGCTGACTGACATTCCCACCAGCAGTGTAGGAGGGTTCCCCTTTCTCCACACCCTTGCCGACATCTGTTGTTGTCTGTCTTTTGGGTGGTGGCCATCCTAACTGGTGTGAGGTGATACCCCGTTGTGGTTTTAGTGTGCATTTCTCTGATGGTTAGCGATGTGGAGCGTCTTTTCCATGTGCCTGCCGGCCACCTGAAATTGCTTCTGTGGAGAAGTGTCTGTTGAGAGCCTCTGCCCATTTTGTAACTGGATTCATTTGCTTTTTGTGTGTTGAGGTTCGTGAGCTCTTGATACATGTTTTGGATGGCAACGCCTTATCAGATATGTCATCAGTGAGTATATTCTCCCATACTGAAGGATGTCTTTTGGTTCTACTGATGGTGGTCAAACAGAATCTTACGAAACCCCCTACCACTTCATTCCAAATCTGACTAATTTTTTTTTTTTTTTTTTTTCCCCAGAACACCAACCAGCCGAGAAAACGGGAACGAAGAGGAGAAGCTGTGATGCGGGAACATCTGGCGTAAAACTGAGAGGTGAGGCGGTGTGGAGACTGGTAGGTTGTATCTTTCCATGTGCTGCTTTCAAGGGTCATAGGGAAAAAAGATCGCCAAGGAGATGAAGCCCGGGGTGTTGACGTCACCTGGTATCGGTGGAGCCACGTAGCCTCTAGCCATTGACGGGGAGGCTAGCATGCGGCACTGTCGTCTTTCCTGCGGAGTTAAGACGAGCGGCGTCCCCCGTTTGCAGTTCAGTCAGAGCCCGTGTGGGACTGTCCTGGCACCGGCCGGGGTGGACCCGAGAGCTGTGCCGTTCCTGCTGGGCTGTCGCAGCACCCCTCTCGGAACAGGGCCTCAGCAGCGCTCCCGGGAGAGAGAGAGAGAGAGAGAGAGAGAGAGAGAGAGAGAGAGAGAGAGAGAGAGAGAGAGAGAGAGACAGACAGAGAGAGAGAGACAGAGAGAGACAGAGAGAGACAGAGAGAGACAGAGAGAGAGAGAATTGCGCTCGAGAGACAGGGGCAGTTATATTTTCTGTAGCTCCCTGAGCATGCTCCTGGTGTTTATTTTGAGATCTCTTTCTCAGGAAGATTGATTTGAGTCCAGTTACCAGGTTCCTTTGAAGGTTCATATTTGTAGGTGGCGCCCTCTAGCTCCCAGAAGCTTTACTCTCTGGAGATGCTCAGCCCTTGGGGTGGGTGGGGGGGTGGGGTGGCAGGGGTCCCAGGGGAGAGGTGCCGGTGCCCACCCCCGCCGGGAGGAAAGAGGTCTTTCCTGCTTCCCGACCGCAGTGCCCGTCTCCACTGCCGGGGCCAGTTTGCGGAGCACGCGGGGAGAAGCTGCCGTAGGTGGGGGCGGCCGTTTTGCAGGCCGGTGCCGGCGGGGAGGCAGGCCGTGTACCAGTCACAGCACGGTAAGGGGCCTCGGAGCTGCGAGGCCAGCCAGGGGGATGGAGCGCCCGGAGCTCCTGAAAGCTCCCCCGCCTGCCGGGCAGAGTGCACCCGGGCAGTTTGGCGCACCTGTCCTTTCTCCTGAGCGGCAAGCCCTGCGGAAGCCTTGCCCCTTTAGCAGTTCTCTCGCTGTCAGGAAGTCTCTCAGACTGTCCGCCTTTCTTTTGTCCCACAGCGGCCGGATGTGGATCCCTGTGTTGTCCCACAAGTGGCTGGAATCTCAAGTCTCTCGAAGTCTTCCGCCTGTCTCTGCTTTCCAAGCCCACCGATCCTCCAGAGCGCAGCACGTGGACGGTAGGTTCGTGCTCCCAGAGCACATCTCCGGGGCTGTACGTCACACTTCTCCTCGAGGTGACAGCCTGCCGCAGCAGCGTTCTTCCCTGCTGCTCTTCCAGGATTTGGTGTAGTTGTTCTATTTCCATATAGTACGTATGTATGTGGTTTTGGTTTTGGGAGGAGGTTTCCGCCTCCCCTCTCACGTGAGCCGCCGTCTTTAATCCCAGCAGCACATCTTTTTTCTTCTTCTTTTTTTTTTTTCTTTTCAGTTTCACTTGTCTAGGGTACCTGTCCCCACCCCCTCAACTTCTGGTTTGTCTTCGTCCTTGGATCTCAAGTGAGTCTCCTGTAAGGGAGCACGTAGGTGGTCTTGAGTTTTCATCCCTTCTTTTAACCCTGTGTCTTTTGATTGGAGCCCTCAGAGCCTGTCCTTTTATTCTGACAATTGAGAGCTGTGTCCTTATTGCACTTAAAAAATTTTTTTTGTTATCATTCATCTACAGTCACGTGAAGAACATGATGATCACCAAGTCCCCCCCGACACACCCCGTTACAGTCGCTGACCATCAGCGTGTAGTAAGATGCTGTAGAATCACTACTTGTCTTCTCTGGGTTGTACAGCCCTCCCCATGCTCCCCCCGCCCCACACGTTATACATGCGAATCCTGATGCCCCCTTTCTTTCTCCCCGCCCTTATCCCTCCCTTCCCACCCACCCTGCCCAGTCCCTTTCCCTTTGGTAACTGTGAGTCCACTCTCGGGTTCTGTGAGTCTGCTGCTGTTTTTTTCCTTCAGTTTTTCTTTGTTGTGATACTCCACACATGAGTATAAAGACGGCGTGATCGCCGCTGATCGGAGGGAGGGACAAACAAAAAGGAACACCCAATTTCTAGACAGGAGCAGTTGGGAGCAAAGAGTGTGTTGTGGACTGACGTGTTTATTTGAGTGTCCAAACTTCCCTCTTTATGTGGCTATTACTTCTTTACATTCGTGAACATCATAAAAGCCACTGATTTCAAAGGCCCAGACGCATACTGAGGTGAGAGAAGATGAGAAGGACGTTGCTGCACCACTAAATCTATGGCTGGGCACTGCTGAAACCAAACAAAAAGAATTCACGGTGGCCAGATAGGGCTATTTTCTAGTGGCTGTCTCTGGGGACTCAGACAGAATCCATTTGTTTGATTGTTTGTTTTTTCAGTTTCACTTGTGTAGGGTACCTGTCCCCACCCTGTAAGGGAGCACGTAGGTGGTCTTGAGCTTTCATCCCTTCTTTTAACCCTGTGTCTTTTGTTTGGAGCACTCAAAGCCTGTCCTTTTATTCTGATGATTCAGAGCTGTGCCCTTATTGCACTTCTTAAATTCTTTTTGTCGTCATTCATCTACCGTCACGTGAAGAACATTACGTTTACCAGGCTCCCCCCTTCACCAAGTCCCCCGCGAAAACCTCTTACAGTCACTGTCCATCAGTGTAGTTTGGATGCTGTAGACCCCTTCACCATGTCCCCCCGACACACCCCGTTACAGTCGCTGTCCATCAGCGTGTAGTAAGATGCTGTAGAATCACTACTTGTCTTCTCTGGGTTGTACAGCCCTCCCCATGCTCCCCCCGCCCCACACATTCTACATGCTAATCCTGATGCCCCCTTTCTTTCTCCCCGCCCCTATCCCTCCCTCCCCACCCACCCTCCCCAGTCCCTTTCCCCCTTTCCCTTTGGTAACTGTTAGTCCACTCTCGGGTTCTGTGAGTCTGCTGCTGTTTTTCTCCTTCAGTTTTTCTTTGTTGTTATACTCCACACACGAGTGAAATCATTTGGTACTTGTCTTTCTCCGCCTGGCTTATTTCACTGAGCATAATACCGTCTAGCTCCGTCCACATCATTGCAAATGGTAGGATTTGTTTTCTTCTTATGGCTGCTTGCTGCACTTTTTAAACTGGATTTTTCATTCTTCTTTTTTGTTTGTAGTTTCGCTATGTGCTTTCACCATTACTCTCCTGGTTTATGAGCAATAGCTTTTATTAATTGATATGTACCTACATCTCTCTGTCTCTCTATCTCTCTGTCTCTCTATCTATCTCTCTGTCTGTCTGTCTATCTATCTATCTATCTATCTATCTATCTATCTATCTATCTATCTATCTATCTATGAATCAATCATCTTTTTGTCTGCCCTTCTGTCCTTATGTACAAGAACAGTCAACAACATAGGCTATGTCACTTCCCTACATTATGCCTCCAAAAATCTTGCAAGGTAACTAGGCCGTAGGGAGAGCACTGGGTTTTCACCGAGACACTTGCAGGTCGAGTCAGCCGCGTGCACCTACAAAACCAGGAAATGGTGGTGCAGGGACTTGAACCCGTATCTCTGTCCTCTGTCCTCTTTTACCTCCTTCTCGCTTGCTGACTGTATTTAGCCACATTCACTGACTAAGTGCTCCCTGAAGACCACAAGTATCCTTCCTCTGGGCCTGTTGTCGACAGAAAAGTAAACTTGGTGCTTTGCTCACCACCATGTTTGAGGGACATCGGCGTGATCGCCGCTGATAGGAGGGAGGGACAAATAAAAAGGAACACCAGTTTCTAGACAGGAGCAGTTGGGAGCAAAGAGTGTGCTGTGGAGTGACGTGTTCGGTTAAGCATCCAAACTTCCCTCGGTATCTGGTTATTGCCTCTTTACATTCGTGAACATCATAAAAGCCACTGATTTCAAAGGCCCAGACGCATATTATTACCGCAATTCAGTTGTTGAGGTGAGAGAAGATGAGAAGGGCGTTGCTGCACCACTAAATCTATGGCTGGGCCCTGCTGAAACCAAACAAAAAGAATTCACGGTGGCCAGATAGGGCTATTTTCTAGTGACTGTCTCTGGGGACTCAGACAGAATCCGTTTGTTTGTTTGTTTGTTTGTTTGTTTGTTTGTTTGTTTCTCAGTTTCACCTGTGTAGGGTACCTGTCCCCGCCCCTTCGGCTTCTAGTCTGTCTGTGTCCTTGGATCTCAAGTGAGTCTCCTGTAAGGGAGCACGTAGATGGTCTTGAGCGAGAGATAGCTTTGTTTAGTATGATGCTCTCCTATCTACCTACCTACCTATCCCTTTATCTATCTACCTATCTATCTATCTATCTATGATCTATCATCTATCTACTCTCATCTGTGTATCTATCTAATTAATCTATCACCTATATGTATGTATATCAACCCAATCTATGTATCAATCATCTGTCTGTCTATGTATCTGTTGTCTCACTTTTGTCAACGTTCTGTCACTAGGTGCAGTTTGATTCCTCTGTGTCCTTCTCAGTCTCAATTCCTTGTGTCTGTTTATGTGAGTTAGCTGTGTGTTTGGGTCTTGAGAGGAGTGGCCTTGGGTGGGAACTTCTCCTGCGTAGGTGGCACGAGTCTGCTGGGTGTGGACGGTGTGGTTGGCGGGCTGGGCTCTTGAACCTGTGCGGGCCAGGGCCCTCCGGCTGCTCTGCCCCTGGGCCGTTCCCGCTGTGGCGGCTGCGTGAGCTGCGGGGCATATCCGAGGCCCCACGCAGGGAGCACCCTGGCTGGCCTGCGGGGTCCGAGGCAGGTGCATGCCCAGTAGTAGGTCTTTTTGCCTGTGCACCGATGTCACCTCGGCGGCCCTGCTTGCTGGCCCATCTCCAGAGAGCATGCGTGTAGTCACTGGTTAAGGGAACTGCCTTTTGGTGACACGCAGGGCTCTTGTGGGCCGGTGGCCCGTGGGCTTGCTGAGGTGGCAGGCCAGCTAGCTTGTGGGGAAACTGCTCCCCTCTGCTGTCAAGGTGGAGGTGGAGTTTCAGTGCATTTAGGCATTTAGATGTGAGTGAGGTCTCTCTGAAATGGAATAGTAGCGTTGAGAGCTATGTTTCCGTTCGTATGAAAAGGGTGCTGAGCATAAAGAGTTGGGTGATGGTGGCAGGAATTCTAGGAATGTTTATGTCCCCGCACTTACTTATTTTCTGTTAAGGGAGGTGATTCTGAAGTAACTTTTTACTCACGGATGAAGGTGGTGCATAAGGTCATCCCACGTCAGCCATGGTGAGATGAAGTGGTGTAGTAGAATTAAAGCCTGTACACCTTGGCCTGATACATAGGAGACACACCGTGGGTGCTCTTTGCTGCCCTCCTGTCCTGGCTTATTACCTTAACTAACTCGATGGTTCAGAGTGGTCCCAGCAACATTTCCGGCAAGATCTTTCTAAAATTGCATAGAATCACTTGGCAAAGATATCCCCAGAGGCTAGTGGAGAACTTTACTCTTTCTGGTCATAGTTTGCAAGATGTTTGCCCTATCCTGCGTTCCTTTGTTACTTTTGCATCTCCTGTGATTGTAGACCGATGGGGCAGTGGCGTACACACACGCACGCACACACGCACACGCACACGCGCGCGCGCACGCACACAGACACACAGACACACAGACACACACACACACACACACACACAGACACACACACACACACACACACGGCTGAGAGTTAACGGAGACCCCAGTTATAGGAAACTGCAGCCCGCACTTTAAAAAAGAAACGCGCATAAGTTGTGCTCCTGGCGTGCCCCCCATAGGGAGCGGACTTCAAAGTGCAGAGGTGGTTGGACACAGATACCTATGCAGACACCTAAGCACAGATATCTATGCGTAGGCTCTCTCCATCCATCGTCTTAAGTGCGTCTCTGTTTACCTACATATCTATGTTAGTCTACTCAAGCTGATAACCAGAGTGTCATTGAGTGGGGGCTTCATCCATAGACACTGATTTCTCACCATTCTGGAAGCAGAAGTCCAAGACCAAGGCAGGTTCAGTTCCTGGTGAGGTCCCTTCTTCTGGCTTGCATACGGCCGCATCCCTGCTGTGTCCTCACAGGGTCGAGGGAGAAAGCTCTGTCCTCTGTTCCTCTTAATAGCACTGATTGCATAATGGCAGCTCCACCCACACCCTCATGATAGCTTCCGAACCAAATTACCTCCAAAGGCCCCACCTCCCAATACCATGACAGTGGGGGTTAGGGCTTCAACCCTGACTCAATTCAAATATGAACTTGTGTGTGTGTGTGTGTGTGTGTGTGTGTGTGGTGGCGGCGGCGGGGGGTTAGGAGGAGCAGAAGATGGTGAGGTGAGGGCCCAAAAATTCAGTTCATAACTCTGTATCTATCTATCATCTATCTATTCTCTATCTAATCTATCAATATCTTATCATCTGTCTTTCTAACGTAACCTACCTATATCATCTATCCTATCTAGTCTGTCATCCGTCATCTATATATGTCTTATCTATCTGTCATCTCTGTCAATCTATTCGTCTAACCTATGAATATCTATCATCTATCTAATGTATCTATTTCTAATCTATCATCTGTCACCTATCTGTCACCTACCTGTTGTCATCTTTTTGTCTACCCATCTATCCTTATGTACAGAACAGTGTAAGATAAATTCTAGCTGAAATAAGCAGGTGAAGGGAGGCAACAAAGGGCCCGGTAGTTTATTTGAACGCAAATACCCGGGCGAGATTTCCCCGGTCTATAGAAATGGAGGCTGGGGAATTCACACTTAAGTAGACAGGCAGGCAGCGAGATTTTCAAGAAGGTAGGGGGAGGCAGAGCTTAGATTTACAGCAGCACGAGGATTGGCTAGCCCAAGGCATATTTTTCAGGTTGGGAGGGGGCAACAGCCAAGAACTTCGGCCCATCATCAGTGTCCCATGTGGGAGGGGGCAGCAGCCGGAGACATTGGCACATCATCAGTGTCCGACGTGCTCGCTCCTCCCATCAGTGCCCCCAGCCTTACAAACAGTTAACAACACGGCTATCTAACATGGCTGGCTATCTATCTGTCTGTCTGTCTGTCTGTCTGTCTGTCTGTCTGTCTGTCTGTCTGTCTGTCTATCTATCTGTCTATCTATCTGTCTATCTATCTATCAATCATATATTCAATCTATCTATACCTGTCATCTATCCTATCTAATCTATCATCTATCTATCTGTCTATCTGTCCTATCTATCTATCATCATGTTTTTGTCTACCCATCTATCTTTATGTACAGAACAGTTCACAAGATGGCTTATATGTCACTTCCCTACTTATGTTTCCAAAAGCCTGCAAGGTAACTAGGCCCTAGAGACAGACAGCACTGGGTTCACCGAGACATTTGCACATCGAGTCAACAGCGTGTGACTACAAAACTAGTCGATGGTGGTGCGGGGACTCCAACCCATATCTCTGTCCCCGGTCCTCTTTGCCCTCCTTGCTGACGGTATTCTAGCCGCATTTGTTGACTGACTGCTCCCTGAAGACCACAAGCATCCCTCCTCTTGGCTTTTTCAGTAATTTATCCCATTGTATGGAATGCTTTTCCCTCAGATACCTGGTTCTGTCACCTCCTTCTAGACTGTTCAAGTCCCACCTCCCTGGTGAGGCTTACCCTGTCCACTGTTTATTTTGAAAGCCCTGCTTCTCTCTGCCTACAATCTCAGTCCTCCACATCCTGCTTTTCATTCTTCATAGTGTTTGTTACCGGCTAAGCTACCGGAAAACTTACAGATGTTCGTTGTCTCTTTCCTCCCCTCCAACTAGAACGTGGTCTCCACAGGTTAGGAATTCTGCGTGTATTGAGTCTGGTGGAGACCCTGCAGACTCTAGGGTCAGCGAGAAGTGGGCACAGTTGTAACTCAGCGTGGCTTGACATGTTAGCAGTTTAGGTTAGAGTCAGGCCAGGCGGTCATTAAAGAGGACCTTTTCTGATATTACTAAGCTACTTGGTAAATTCTAAGTAAGCTTACATTTTCAATAATCACACAGCAGGCAGAAGCACTTCCTTCTGTCGTTCCTCCAGCCTCGAGGACCTGGATGCCAAATCCGTTCTCTCGTGGGGAAGTGGGAGTGTGTGAGGATGATCGGCCAAAGTCTTAAGTTACACAAGGCACACACATACAGAATTAAACATGTTTAAAAACCAAAATGATGAGAGAGGTTGCCTGTGTCACAGCAGGGATTCCCTAGCCCCCAGTGAGCTCAGAGCAGTGGGAGAGGAGAGGGAAGGGGCCACATAAGCCAACCCGGTCTCCTTCCTCTGGACTTGCCTCCCCCTGGGTTGTCATCCATTAAACGCTCAGCACGCAGACCTCGCGGTGAGCACGCACAGTCATAAGACGCGGCTACTTCCACATCCCAGTCGCTGGGGCACGGAACACGTTGCGTAGTTGAGTGTGGCTCAGAACACTATCACTCATGTATGTGTGTTCTTCCTCTGTCGCCGAGTCAAAGAGTAGACAGAGCAGAGGCATACTAGCAAGAGCAGGGTTTAGTGTGAATATATAATATACGCACATACTGTGGGAAAGATTTTGTTAAATGGATAGGAGGACATAGGCCTTGTCTGGAGCCGGGGGAGGCCTGTAGGTGCCGTTGGCAAGGGCTGTGGCGTGTCCACCGGGTCGGAGGCCGAGTTAGGGGTAGGGCCGAGGCCGTCGGCTGTGCCTCCCACGGCATCGTGTGGGTCCAGGGCTGACCGGAGGATGACCGCCCGCGCGGTGGGTGTCTGAGGTGCGCAGGAGGCCGGCGGTGGCGCCGCCCACGGCCTCGTGCGAGGCCGGTGGGGACCGGAAGATGACGGCCACCGAGGGTGGCGTCGTGTCCATCGGCTCGACCCGAGCGTCATCGTCGGCCTTCGGGCCGGCGGTGGTGCTGCCCACGGCCTCGTGTGGCGCCGGGGGAGACCGCAAGATCACGGCCAGCCAGGGTGGCGTCGTGTCCACTGGTTCGTCTTGAGCGTCAGCGTCGGCCTTAAGGCCGGCGCTTGTCCTGCCCATGGCCTTGTCTGGGGCCGGGGATCAGTTGTAGGTGCCTTTCCCGAGGGTGGTGGCGGGCCCATCGGGTCATCGTCCGACTTGGGGGTAGGGCCGAGGCCGTCGTCTGTGCCTCCCACGGCATCGTGTGGGTCCAGGGGAGACCGGACGATGACCGCCCGCGCGGTGGGTGTCTGAGGTGCGCAGGAGGCCGGCGGTGGTGATGCCCACGGCCCGGTGTGGGGCCCGGTGGGGACCGGAAGATGACGGCGAGCGACGGTGGCGTCGTGTCCATTGGCTCGCCTTGAGAGTCAGAGTGAGCCTTCGGGCCGGCGCCTGTGCTGCCCACTGCGTCGTCTGGGGCCCGGGGGGACGAGTAGGTGCCTTTCCCGATGGCGGTGGCGTGCCCATCGGGTCCTAGTCCGACTTGCGGGTACCGGTCCGAGGCCGTCGTCTGTGCCTCCCACGGCATCGTGTGGGGCCAGGGGAGGCCGGCGGTGCCGCTGCCCACGGCCTCGTGTGGGGCTGGGGGGGGGGGGGGCCGGAAGATGACGGCCATCGAGGGGGGTGTCGTGTCCCATCGGCTCGTCTTGAGCGTCAGCGTCAGCCTTCGGGCGGGCGCTTGTGCTGCCCTGGGCCTTGCCTGGGGCCGGGGGGGCAGTTGTAGGTGCCTTTCCCGAGGGCGGCGGCGTGCCCATCGGGTCCGAGGCTGACTTACGGGTAGGGCCGAGGCCGTCGTCTGTGCCTCCCACGGCATCGTATGGGGCCAGGGGAGACCAGACGACGACCGCCCGCGCGGTGGTTGTCGGAGGCACACAGGAGGCCGGCGGTGGTGCTGCCCACGGCCCCGTGCGGGGCCGGGGGCGACCGGAAGATGACGGCCATGGAGGGTGGCGTCGTGTCCATGGGCTCGTCCCCGGCGTCATCGCCGGCCCTCGGGCCGAAGGTGGAGCCGCCCACGGCCCCGTGCGCGGCCGGGGGCGACCGGAAGATGACGGCCATGGAGGGTGGCGTCGTGTCCATGGGCTCGTCCCGGGCGTCATCGCCGGCCCTCGGGCCGAAGGTGGTGCTGCCCACGGCCCCGTGCGGGGCCGGGGGCGACCGGAAGATGACGGCCATGGAGGGTGGCGTCGTGTCCATGGGCTCGTCCCGGTCGTCATCGCCGCCCCTCGGGCCGAAGGTGGAGCCGCCCACGGCCCCGTGTGCGGCCGGGGGCGACCGGAAGATGACGGCCATGGAGGGTGGTGTCGTGTCCATGGGCTCGTCGTCCTGAGCATCAGCCTTCAGGCTGGCGCCTGTGCAGCCCACGGACTTGTCCGTGGCCAGGGGGCAGTTGCGGGTGCCTTTCCCGAAGGCGGTGGCGTGCCCATCGGGTCGTCGTCCGCCTTGCGGGTAGGGCCGAGGCCGTCGTCTGTGCCTCCCACGGCATCGTATGGGGCCAGGGGAGACCAGACGACGACCGCCCGCGCGGTGGTTGTCTGAGGCGCGCAGGAGGCCGGCGGTGGCGCTGCCCATGGCCTTGTCTGTTGGCTGACTCTGGATGGCGGTTTCACAGAGGCAGGACACCTCGAGGCGGGCTGGTAGTGGTGCCCGTGTGCCCTGCAGAGGAGGAGCTCGTCTGGGTGGTCTCTCTCCAGCCGTCTGCTGGGAGCCTAGGATGGTCCAGAGGCCCAGGACTGCTCCCCGTGGAAGTGGGAACTCTGTTGGGAAAAGTGGGAAAAGCCAGCCGCTAAGGGCACAGGATCCCGGTGGAACAGCCTGTGACCAGGGCAGCGGGCAGGTGCAGGGTGCTCCCTGGCAGGAGGGGTAGGGGCCAGCGTCCCGGGGACGGGAAGGACCGGCGGGCGAAGAAGGTGGGGCTGGGGAGGCGGCGGGCGGGGTGGGGCACGAACCTTAGGAAGGAGGAAACTGTCCACACGGGAAAATGGGTTGTGGTGTGCGCCAAACGATCCGAGGAAAGGGTCTGAAGCTAGGGAGAGGGTCTCCTTTGCCACTAACTCCTTCTCAGGCCAAGCACGCACTGAGCTGCCCAGCTAGGGCGAGCCTGGTATGTATGTCAGCCAGGGGACGCATCACAAAGCGGCCTGGGCCGCTGTGACGTCACCCAGGGGCCGCATCACCAAGCCCCCCCCCCCCCCCCCCACTGCCTTAAGCACACCGGCCCCGCCCAGAGGAGACCCTGGGCCAAGGCCACGGCGCGGCCCCAAGGCCAACCCCAGTAGAATCCCTAGCCCCCGGGACTGCCCGCTGAGGGCCGTGCGGGTGTTCGGACCGACGAGGCCACCGTGCGGACCGTCGAGGGCTGCAGTGCCCGCGTCTGTCGGAGCTCAGCCCGCCCGGGTGCCGGCTCTGCATGTTCTCGGCACCCGGGGTGCGGCGGGCGGCAAGTGCCTTGCCCCCCACCCCCACCCCCCCGCCCGCCCCCCCGCGCTCCCGGAGGCCAGGGCCTGCTCACGGCCCGGCGCGGAGCCACCCAGAGGCTGCCCGGGGCACGGCCCGCCCTTTCCCGGGCGTTCCCAGCTTCTCTGGGACACCGGGAGCCAGGCATGCCTTCTCGGCCATGGCCAGCCAGGCGGCTGACTTCTGAGGAGGGCGCAGACCCCATGACTTGCCGTCCTAGCTAGCGGGCAGGTTCTTTCTTTGCTTCTCACAGAAAGCGTAGGTCGGGGACCACCGGGTCTCAGCATAGCCACATCCCGCATTCTGACTGGGCCTGGCTGCCCAGATTTTCTCTCTCTGATCTAGTTTTGGGGGCCTGTGTCTCGTACGTGAATAACACAGCAGAGTATAAACTGGGAAACACTTTTTATTTTTAAAATGCTTCTCCTTTAGACTCTCGGTCTCGATGGCGTCGCCGTTCCTGCCCGTCAGCCAAGCTGGAAGCTTGCGGGGCGACCTCGCCTCCTCTCAGCAGTCAGCCTGTCCATTCCCGATCCCGACTGTTCATCCTTTACGTTTTGTTTTGTTTTGTTTTTTTTTAAACTCTACTTTTTATTTTTATTTTTATTTTATTTATTTTTTTAGTTTATTATTTTTTATTGAAGGGTAGTTGACGCACAGTATTACATTACGTTAGTTTCAAGTGTACAACACAGTGATAAAACATTTATATACATAATTCTAGGTTCCCGCTATCGCCCTACCAAGCTGTTACAATATCTTGACTATATTCCTTACGCTATCCATTACATCCCGGTTACTTATTTATTTTACCATTGGAAGTCTTGTCCTTTTTTTTTTTTTTTTTTCTGTGAGGGCATCTCTCATATTTATTGATCAAATGGTTGTTAAGGACAATAAAATTCTGTATAGGGGAGTCAATGCTCAATGCACAATCATTAATCCACCCCAAGCCTAATTTTCGTCAGTCTCCAATCTTCTGAGGCATAACAAACAAGTTCTTACATGGAGAACAAATTCTTACATAGTGAATAAGTTACATAGTGCAGAATAAGTACAAGGGCAGTCATCACAGAAACTTTCGGTTTTGCTCATGCATTATGAACTATAAACAGTCAGTTCAAATATGAATACTCATTTGGTTTTTATACTTGATTTATATGTGGATACCACATTTCTCTCTTTATTATTATTATTTTTAGTAAAATGCTGAAGTGGAAGGTAGATACAAAATAAAGGTAGAAAACATAGTTTAGTGTTGTAAGAGGGCAAATGTAGATGATCAGGTGTGTGCCTGTAGACTATGTGTTAATCCAAGCTAGACCAGGGCAATAAAACATCCACGTATGCAGAAGATTTCTCTCAGAACGGTGGGGTGAGGTTCTAAGCCTCACCTCTGTTGATCCCCAATTTCTCACCTGATGACCCCCCTGCGACTGTGCCTGTCTTAGGTTGTTCCTCCCTTGAGGAATCTTACCCGTCTCTGGCTAACCAGTCATCTTCCGGGGCCATACAGGGAAATGTAGAGTTGGTAAGTGAGAGAGAAGCCTTATTGTTTGAAATGGTTAGCTTTCTATTTCTTTGCATGGTTATGCCCTGTAGCTTCTATGCCCAGCATCTGTCTTGAGGTATCTTTACCACTTGGAAGAATTATGATACTCGGTAAATTTGATATGAGGCACGAATTCTATTTAAGGGTTGTAATTAGGAAGGAAGAAGAAAAGCTATAGAAGTAGCAGGCGGAAGAAAACATGGGAAGATTGATTATTTCTTTGACATATCTTCTTGTAGAGTAACTTCAGCATGTATAGGTTTTAAGCTACTACTTAAATTGCGCACACACATTAACATAATAGGAGTATAGTTACATAACCAAAGCGTATCTGTAATTACCAGCCATCTCCAGTGAAACCGAGAAAA
>NW_026645201.1:0-18716 GCF_030020395.1 Manis pentadactyla
TAGGAAGGAAGGTGGGTCGGTTAAGAGTGGAGGCGAAGGAAGGGGTGGCAGCGTCTGCAGGTGGGGCTAGGGTTGGCGCGGGCGGGGCTGGGAGACGCGGCTGGTCTCGCAAGACAGTGTTGGGTCCTACTGGGACAGCCGGAAGAGGCTCTACTCTAAGCTTGAGTATAAACAAGACTCCATCGTCATAACGTTCTTTGTACAGTCTTAGTCCCCATGTGGCCCCCGTTGTCCAAATAGTACTCCGTTTCCCAGGATTGGTGAATTCGATACGCAACGGGTGACACCATGTATTGCACGTGCCATCGTTGCCCCAATTTGGGTTCCCTTGGTTCTTTGTTTTTGGGTGGGTGTAATTAGCAGTGACTTTAATAAGGTCCCATGAGGAGGAGGGCCGCCAGTAGGTGTCACCTGAGGTCTCACAACCCCAGCTTGCACAGAAAAAGTCCGCTCTTCCTCCACACTTATAGTTAAGGGCTTGGCTGCGATGGTAGCCAGGGCAGACGTAGAAAGTGAGGGTCTTTAACCTGCTCCTCCTGCCGAGCTCTCCGCATCCTCCCCAAGGGTCTAATCCTAGTCTCCCAGGGGGTGACGGGGAGGAGGGGGGTTTTTGGAAGTCTGTGTGCCCTTCCAAATCCCAATTGGCTGGAGCACCTATTGCTAATTTGCACAGGTCGGGGTACAGGTCTGGCCACCAGGAATAGGGGTGTGCTATTTTTGACACACTCCAAACTACGTTCCCTGTCCCACTGATCACCTCCCAGGTCAAGTTGTGAGACTGCTGTGGGCTGGAACATCTGCCTGGGGGAAGGGAGCACAGTACCAGTACAATGGCACACAGTTCGAAGGCGATCATCTTAGGGGCGTTCTGCTGATCTTAAGCCGGAGAGGGTTCTTGGTGGATCGGGCTCTCCACGCGGGATGATCGTCAGTTGTTTCGGTTGGGACAACAGGTTTCACATGAGATGCGTGGATCTACTTCCTGCCTTCTGAAATTAAACAGAAAGGGAAGGCTTCTCAGGGGTTAACATGCCCTGGACTAGAGTTATTGTTTTTGCTTTTATTTGTGTCTAGAAGTTTAATGAGCCTATCTGGGAGCCATCGGGCATTTTGTGCCTTAGCATCATATATGCAAGCATGTCCTTTCCCCCATATGAGCACAGGGTCAGGCCCGTGCCATGTGTTGGTCATCGGATCTCTCCACATAGCCTGTGCATAATTATCTGCCGTGGAGGGATGCCAAAGGCGATCAGCAGCGGTTTTACCCGCGGAGTCATAAGTAAGGAAATTAAGAACAAACAATGCATGATTTAGGAGTGTCTTTGCATTACCTGTTTTCGGATAGAGTACTTCTCCCCCCGACTGAAGTTTGAATAACATGTTTTTAAGGGTTAAGTGGGCTCTTTCAACAATGCCTTGGCCTTGGGGATTATAGGGGATTCCTGTTATGTGCTTAATACTTAACTGCGCACAGAACTGTTTAAAGCTAGAGCTGGTGTATCCAGGCCCATTGTCAGTTTTTAAGATTTTAGGTGGTGGTAGATATGCCAGGCATGAGAGAACATGGGTAATAACATTTTTAGTTGCCTCTCCCGTTTGCAAGGATGCACATAGGAAACCACTACATGTGTCAATAGACACATGGATATATTTTAATTTACCAAAGGGAGGGTAATGAGTGACATCCATTTGCCATATCTCTCCTGGAACTAACCCCCGGGGGTTGATTCCGTTATGAGGCTCTGGGAGGAGAGTTAGACATCCTTGACATTGCCGAACTATTTGGCGGGCCTGTTCTCGGGTGATTGAAAATTTGAGTCTAAGAGTATGAGCATTGAGATGATGTAGTTCATGAGCCCGTTGGGCTGCAGCCAAGGGTGAGTCTGACGTGACAGAGGTTACTAATTGAGTCGCCAGATCAACTCTGTCATTGCCTTTGGCAAGCGGCCCTGGAAGGCCAGTGTGAGCGCGTATGTGCCCGATGAAAAAAGGGGCATCGCGGTTTAGAATTAATTTTTGCAATTTTGCGAATAGGGGGGAAGCATTTGTAGAGGGACGTATGTAAGGCACTGTCTCTAATAGGGGAACAGAGGTTGCTACATAGGCACTGTCAGTGTAAAGGTTAAAGGGGGCATCTATTAAAAGCTCAAAAACTTTGATTATTGCAGTTAGTTCAACAAGTTGTGCAGAAGAGAGGTCTGTCTGTATTCGAGTAACTTGCCCATTAATACTGAAAGCGGCTATACCTGAGGAGGACCCATCAGAGAACACCATTACGGCCCCAGCAATTGGCGTGGTTTTAGTCCTCTTGGGAAAGACAACCGGGGTCTTTTGAAGGAACTGGACTAATCTGTCTGCAGGGTAATGATTGTCTATTGTCCCCTGGAAGGAGGTGCAGCTAATTGCCCAATCATCATCATGTTGAATAAGCCATTGTAATTGAGATGTATTGTATGGGAGGGTTATAACTTCAGGGTCTCTCCCAAACAACTTGAGAGCTGCCTCTCGGCCTAAACGTAAGAGGGCAGCAACTAATTGAGGATAGGTAGCTAAGACTCTAGGGGGGGAGGCTGGCAAATGAACCCAAAATAGTGGATGGTTTTGCCAAAGGACTCCTGTAGGGGAGAAGGGGGTAGGGAAAATGAGCAGCCACAAACTTAGATGTGGAGAGAAGTAGCTAATGGTCTGTTCAGAAATAGCCTGCTCTACAATGGTTAAAGCCCTTTGTGCTTCTGATGAAAGCGAGCGGGGGGAGGAAGGATCAGGGTCTCCACGTAGGACATCAAACAAGGGCTTTAACTCTCCGGTGGTCAGCTTTAAATAAGGCCTGAGCCAGTTGATGTCTCCTAGCAGACGCTGAAAATCATTAAGAGTGTTTAAGGAGCTTCTCTTTAACTGAATTTTTTGAGTGAGGATTTTATTAGAAAATAATTCAAAGCCTAAAAATAGTTGGGGGGGGTGGACCTGGACTTTTTCTGGGGAAATTTGTAGTCCTCGATCTCGGAGGGCAGTGACTAGCTGTTGACTGGCCGCATAGAGCTGTTGCTGGTCAGGACCGGCAAGAAGAATATCATCCATATAATGGATAATATACAAAGTGGGGAAGAGCAACCTAAAGGGGTCTATAGTCTGGGCTACAAACTTTTGGCAAAGAGTGGGGCTGTTGGCCATTCCTTGTGGGAGAACTCTCCACTGAAACCGGGGAGAAGGCCCTACACAATTGGTAATGGGTATACTAAAGGCAAAACGTTTGCAATCATCAGGATGCAAAGGTATGGAGAAAAAACAATCTTTTAGATCAATTACTAATTTGACATACCCTTTAGGGATGGCTATTGGAGAGGGAATTCCCGGTTGTAATGCGCCCATAGAGACCATAGTCTTATTAACCGCCCTGAGGTCTTGTAGGAGCCTCCACTTGCCTGATTTCTTTTGGATTACAAAGATTGGGGTGTTCCAAGGGGATGTAGAAGGTTCAATATGTCCAGCAGCCAGCTGTTCCTGCACTAACTCTATGGCTGCATTTAATTTTGTAGTGGTAAGGGGCCATTGATCGATCCAGACAGGAACATCACTTTTCCAAGTAATCTTGTCTGCCTGGAGTGCAGGAGGAGCAACGGCCCTTACGAAAAATGTTTTTCAAACCCTAAACCTGAGCGGTCTATCTTAGGCGTGGCCAGTATCGGGTTGGGATCTCCCTGTTTTAGTTTGCCCAGCCCCTGACCAGGGAGGTAACCCTGTGAAAGCATCTGCTGTGTTACAACTTCATTAGGGCTACACATGATGACCTTCATTTGAGAAAGGATATCTCTTCCCCAAAGATTTACCGGCAACCCAGGAACTACGAAGGGTTGAATGAATCCGGTATTTCCTTCTTCATCTTCCCAGTTTAATAACTGTGAGCTCTGTAAGGTGTTTCTTGACTGCCCAATTCCTTGTAGATGGGTCAAGGAAGCGTGTAAGGGCCAGCTGGAGGGCCATGAAGCCTGAGATATGACCGTAGAGTCGGCCCCCGAATCTAAAATTCCTTCAAATACTTTTCCTTGGATCTTAAGTTTAAGAGTGGGGCGTTCTTTAGTAATAGCTTGGATCCAATATAAGTCTGAAGAACCTGGGGTAGAGGAGCCTCGCTGCTTATGAATAGCAGGGTGAGATGTACTTAAAGGGAGGGGGAGCGCCTGCGCAAGGCGCTGACCTTTCATAATGCTGACAGGGCACTGGGGGGCACTAGCAAGAATTTTTATTTCTCCAGTATAGTCATTGTCAACTAAGGAAGGGTGGACAATAAGGCCGTTTATTGTGGTGGAAGCTCGCCCTAAAATTAGAAAATAAGTATCTTTGGGAGGTGGGCCATAAATTCCTGTGGAAATAATTGTAATTCCCTCCTCAGGCGTTAATATTGTTGAGGAGGAGGCACAGAGGTCAAGTCCTGCACTCCCGGGTGTGGCCCGATAGAGGGCGGGAGTGCTACAGCTAGGCTGTTCCCCGAGGCCGGCTGAAATGGAATTGGCTGGGGGGCCCGGGGCTGGCCCCTCAGCCCGTTTCCCTGAAAAGGGGGGGTGAAAGGATTTGTGGTACTGTAAAAAGGATTTGTTGGATTGTTACGGCACTCTTTGGCCCAGTGCCGCCCCTTATGGCAGCGAGGGCAAATACCGGGGACTGACCCAACTCTAGGAGGAGGAGCTGTGGTAGGGCATTGGCGAGCGAAATGGCCTGGCTGTCCACATTTAAAGCAGTTATGCATAGGCGGTGCGCCCCTGGGGAAGGAAGGAGGATAAGAAGCCGGGGGAGTTTGAACAGCGGCACCTACAGCTAAAAGGGCTTGGACTTTGGATGTAAAAGGATCGACATCTCTACACATTCTCAGCATTTCATCAAGAGTTTTGTCTCGAGTCTTACCGCGGAGGACGGCTCGACATGCCGAATTGGCGTTTTCATAGGCTAGCTGTTTTACAATCTTATCATTGGCAGCCGCGGAACCAAGGGTCCTTTCGGCGGCCTCTAACAGTCTGCTAACAAATTCGCTATAGTCTTCTTGCGAGCTTTGAGTGATCTTAGTTAGAGGAGTGTTAGCAGTCCCGGAAGCAGGGAGTGATATCCAAGCGCCCAAAGCGGCATCTTTCACTTGAGATAAAAGACCAAGGGGAAGGCGCTGCTGCCTGGTTTCAGAGATATATCTGCCCTGTCCCGTAAGCTTATCAAAAGTCCAGGACGCTGTTGGGGAATGAGGGTCTTTTACATTGGCAGCAGCGATGGTCTGACAGCGGTCAGCAAAATCTGCCTTCCAAGTTAAAAACTGACCACGGGTAAGCACAGCCTGGACTATACGCAGCCATTCACCTGGGAGTAAATGTCCTCCTCGAGACAGCGAATCAAGAACAGAAAGGGTAAAAGGGGCATTGGGGCCATAAGCTTTAACGGCCGCGTTCAGCTCTTTTAAGCTTTTGAAATGGATTTTGTGAAATTCTCTAGGGCCATCAGCAGGCTCGGCCGGCTCTGGCTCAGCCTGCTCCTCTCCCTCACTTTCTATTTCCTGAGCAGCAGGGGCGTCTTCGCCGTCGCTTTCAAGATCGCCCTCTTCCGGGCTATGTGTTGTGGAGGTGGGGCCAGAGCGGGCGGAGGCCCGGGTAAGAACAGGAAAGAGCAGTTTTTTAGGTTGTTTTTTAGGTTTTGTGGCTGTAAGCGGTTTCTTAGAGAGGCCCCTTTGCGAATATAATGCGGGACGAACTGGTTGGGAGACAACTAATTTTTGGAGATGGCAAGTTATCCTTTGTTCTACTATCTGTGCTATTAGGTCTTCAGTGCTGGTAGGGGGGCTAACAGGATCGGGAGCCGGAGGGGGTAACGGAGGGGCCGACGGGGGCAAAAAGGCCGGGGCGCAAACATTGGGAGGCTGAATAGAGGGAGTGTAAGAGGCTCTTTTCAAAACTGGGGGTGTGTAAGAAGGGGGGTTAAGCGACGGGGCGGCAAGGGGCCAATCTGGGTTGTGATACTTGGCCGCTTCGTCTTCTAGTTCAGCCGCGTCTCCCGGATCTAAAGGCTCGCCATTTTGGCTCTTAGTCACGACTGGAAAAACTTTTTGTGTATCGACAAAGTCCGAATCTCGAGGGAGAGGCGGATAAATGCAACATTTGGGAGGGGTATCATGGAGGGCACCGAGCAAAGATGGTGTCGGGCTAGGGGAGGGGGATTTAGCTGATTTTGGGGCAGGGGGATCACTCGAAAGAGACGATTTTGAGGCCGCCCGAGATAGGGGGCGGAGGCAATATTCTGCCACTGACAAGAGTTGACGTTTATCAGGGTCAGTATTTTCAACAATATCTCTGATAAGACCCCAATAGGAAAATACTGAAACAGGAACAGAGTCAGGGCCGTTTTTGATAAGATAATCATTTAAATCTCTACCTACTTTTTGCCATTTTTTAGGATGAATTTCGGGGCCATTAATGATAAACCACGGACAGACTTCATCAACAAAAATAAAAAACTTTACCAAGTCTTTCTTTTTAACTCGAACTCCTCTCTCCCTAAGTGAACTTTTTAGGTCTCTTATGAAGACCGCTTCTTTACTTAATTTAGTTCCCATTTTCTTGTAAGGCGGCCGGTACTCACCAGGGACGACGACCTCCGTGAGCGGCGAAAGGCGTCTCCTATTGTTTCATCAAGAAGGGGTCTGGCCAGACGATATCTTACTCGGGGGTCCGCCTGCGAAGGATCCGCGCCTCGAGCCCCACGTTGGGCGCCACTTGTCCCGTCCAGCGGGACCTAGTTATTTGTGGGGACGAGGGGGATCCGACCTGAAAGAAAATGGGGGCGAGAGAAGAGCGAAGGCAAGACAGTATTCTGATCAAGCCCTCAAATTTTATTGTAAGACGGGGGTAGATATACACCAGTGTTCAGGGGCAGAGTGGGCCATAGGATACTTGTAAGCAGGGGATTGGCTGCATAGCAGGGATGGCGCAGCGAGTTACATTCTGATTGGTATTTGATAATGGGGAAGGAGGGGGAGAAGAGTATCTCTTGGCGCGCGCGGGCTTTCTTGTTGGCGCGCGCGGGCTCGCAGCTAATCTCCAGGAAGTGAAGCAGGAACCTCATGAACTGTGGCCATCTTGTTGTCTTTGTGTGGCTCCCAACACCTCCTTGCCCTAGGTCCACTACCTCAGCTCCAGAGGGGACCCAGGGTTAATGGGCCAGTTTCTCTTTCTGAAATCAGCTACTTTCTGTAAGTGCACCAAAAACTAAGACCTACATCCCTCACCATGTACTTCTTTCATGTGTTTTGTGTGGCTGCTGGGCAGCCAGCAAGGCTACTTTTTTAGCTCATTTTTCTTTCTTACATGTCAGTCAGTGGCATTTTGGGTTCAATTTTCTGTCTCAGAAAGTATTACTAACTATTGGATTTTCAGAGCCAGTGATACAAATAGAAACTTCTAGTGTCAACTTGAAAATAACATTTTTCTACATATTGCCAAGAACATTTGTTCCCTGAACTCGAATAAGTTCCACCTCTGTACTTAAGTTCTTCCAAAGAACCTGCGTTTTTTAGTTCCAGACTTTTATCTTCAGTACCTTATCATTTTCCTCCGTCTTACTAACTTAATATCCAAATTTTTCAGTCTTTGTTTTACTAAATTACACCCCTGAGATTCTAAACCTTGTCTTGACTTTTTTTGACTCCAATTAATTTTCTTATTTCCTCCCTGAAGTGCTTGAAAAGTGTCCTCTAACTCAAGGATGAAAAACTTGTTTCCCAGAACTAAGAATGAGAGAGGTATGACAGTACAGAATTTCTGATACCTGTTTCTCCCCAGTTACTCCAAAATAATGTGAAGGTGAGGGGTCTTTCTGGCTAATTACTATGTTCTTCTTAACATCAGTGCCATTAAAGATTTATCGTAAGTAATTCTAGAAAAAGAAATTATTAATGGGAAAATCAGTAGTGACTGGAAGAAAGCCAATAATCATGTAGGATGTAGATATCCTGACAAAGTGAATGAAATGAAGACTTCCAGGCAACGGGAAAGAGAATTGTTCCTTGAGCTCACATCCTATAGGAAATTACAAACTCCTGAAACAGGCCCTGAGAATTTCATTTATAAAGAACCTGAAGGAAAAAGGCACTTGTCCCAGCATCTAAATATAGATGGGTAGGTATGCTCTGGGCGGTATCACCTTTATCCATACTCACCACTTCTTGCTCCCTATTGTATTCTAGTCCCTGTGGCAGCAACCAGTTGCCTGGAGATAGAAGCTGATGGCATTTCCCCTGAGCTGCTTGTTTCTACTCCAGTACATTTTTGCCAGTTCTGAGTAAAATGCATGTAGAAACTAACTCAGTCATTTTTATGTATATGCAAACCAAGGCATAGTAAGTATTTAACACCCCACTGAAAATCCTGTGGTCAGTGGGAAAGAGAGCTAGTAGGTATCTGTTCCTCTCTGTCGCTTTAGTAGAAAATTCTTATTTTTATTCTACACGATACCTCAGAAGTTTCATAGTGGGGGAAATCACAGTTGTGATAAACTCTATAACTCATTCTTCAATTAGTTTTCCTTCCTTTAATTTTTCACTCTTGTAAGACCCAGTCTCCAGCTCCTTGGGGTCACTTCCAAAAACAAACTAAATACATGCAAGTCTTCATCTCAGGCTCTGTTTTTGTGGGTCTTAATTTAAGATGTTTGTGCCCTGAAAAGCAGACCTTCAGGACAGGATTCTGAAACTAGGCCACTCACAGTTCAGCAACAATAAGGTTGTTAATACTGATGATAAGTGGTTTGGTGACAGCTCCTGGCATATGAAAGCATCGTGATAACCAGGATTGTCATGGATTGGAGTTAGATTAAGTAAGGTGAAGTACTAGCTCATATTGAATGGTGGTATTTAAACAATATGTGGGCATTTAAATTATAAATGTTTTAAAGTTGACTGGCAGCTTTAGAAGCCTTAAAAAATGAATACAACAAATTTAAAGTTAGCCAGCTATCAACTCAAGGGAAACTATTAAAGTTAGAGTGGCTCCATGGCAGTATTTAAATAGACCCTTAACTCCAGCAGCAGCAGAGTGAGTGTGCTGAATATTAAACTCAGGATGTAACTGTAAAACTAGCAGAGCTAAAAAGTAGAATGAATGCAAACCTCAGTAAGCTTGATATGATACAGTCAGGATTAGGGGAGGAAATTGGGATCCTGAGATCTGAGAAAAGGACATTTTCACAAATCAGCTGAAGTAAAGTGAATGCCCATATTCCCCTAAGTCCTTATGGCCAGAAGAAGTAGCAATCTTCTCCATACAAGAAGTGGCCTTGAGATATGGCCAGTTGTTACCCTGAATCAGATGCATAAAAAAATTGATGCCTGCTCTACTCTTAGTATTGATCCCACCTTCCTTCCCTTATTGCAGCCACACTAATAACTATGCCCACATTTCAGCATAGTCCAAATGGGGAAATATAGTGCATACTGTAGAAGAAAATAGTGCATACTCTCCCCCCAAAAGTATTGCAATATCTGTCTATTGATTCCTGGAAGAAACTGAGGCATATGTGTCAGGATGAACTTTGAGGATGTTGGACCAATGAGGCTGAACAAAATGCTAGGTAGGCAACAGACATTAGATCTAGTGAACAGAGGCTAGCTACAGGTGCCACAGTGAAAAATCATGGCCTCTCACTGAATTTTTAGAGGTAAGCCAGTTTTCATTGATAGAAAGGAAGGCTGTGTCCCCTTTAGGAAGGGCTCGGCAATGCCACTGTTTGTACATATGATATATAATGTTCTATAATTTCCCCATAGGGACTTGTAGTCATTTACCAGAAAAATAAACTCTAGAGATATATTCATGCCCATCATTACCGTGGCTAGGACCTCCAGTTCTATGTTGAATAAAAGTGGGGAGAGTGGACATCCTTGTCTTGTTCCCAAGCACAGGGGTGGTTCACCAAGAAAAATGAAGCAGCAGTGCCTATTACAGGGGCAGTGGATATTGATCAGGCAGAAGCCACAAGGGGCCACTGCTACTTCAACCCTCTCAATCTTACTCCTCAGCCCCTTTTCATACATAACACGGGAGCTTGTGTTTCTCCCTGCCCTAACCTCTATGCCTAAACAAAACACAAAGCCCTCCTGCTAGGATTCCCACTTCCCTTCTGCTACTCTTCCTGGGAAAGTCATATCCCTCTACAAAACGCTCCATTAGTTTTTATATTTGCCTCTGTGATCAGGTGTGCTGAATAGCTTCTCCAAGTTGTGCTAACACATCTCCAGTGCTCTCTGTGAGATTCTCCATTTCTTTATAGGACCATTATTCAGGGCAAGTCACTCACTTCCTCAAAATCTTTTAACACCATTTGCTTTTGTGCAGGTGAAAGCATTCAAGCAGCCACAGAAGCCTACCAAGGTCATCAGAACTTCACTCATGCATTTTGTCAAGGACCAGCAAGTCTCCATAATAAACAGAAATAGGCTGAGACATTTAGACTACTCAGTTCATCATGGAACCAACAGGACATATGAGAAACACAGAAGGGAAAAGGAAGAAAGACAATGCTAAATATGTTTAACAGAGCCTCTTTTTTTATGTTTACTGCACAAGGTTAGGACTTGAAAATGAATTGGCTTTTCAAGAGTCATGCAACAACTGTGTCTTGAATCTCAAGTAAAGTTGCAGTCTCTCTTCTTTGCTGCTTGTCTTCTGTGCAGTGGGGAAAACTCAGCGATGGAATCAGGTACTTCACCTGTTTATGTCAAAGAGACTGAAAAAATCTCTCAATGATACTAGTAAGTCGTCCATGGTTGGTGCCCTGTGTAGAGTCTACAGTGAAGGATGCCATTCCTGGGTGTCCTAGTTAACTTTAGTCCCTATCCTGGGCTCTAACTAAATTCTTACTAATCATTTTTAAAAATACCATCATTTTGTCACAATGTGAGTGAAGGAAGAGAACATATTTAGGTCAGTGCATAAGAATGTACCCTACTGGAAAGGGACATCAATATGTATGATTTATTCATGTCAGGAATGTCTTTCTCAAGGTAAAGAATACCTGGCAGTTAGAGCACGATCCATGCAGGAGCAGGTGAGGAAGGCGGCAGTGGACTTGCCAGAACTCTCATCTCTTTTTATAGCTACAGAAAGAAGATGGACTCCTTAGAGTGTTAAAAGTGTTTTTCTTGGCTTCCTGTCTGGCTCCATGTCGGATCTTCATTAAATGGCTCTATCAGAAGGATTATGCTACCATATCCCAGAGTTCCAAAGAACTTCTGTACAGCTGGGAGCACTTGTTCTTCCCAAGCTGGATTATGTACACAATCACATCAGACTTAAATATCACACACGGTATCTCCACTATGATTAACCTTTCTCCTGGTTTTCCATTGCCTATAGATAACATTTCAAATTCTTGGCATATCATGTTAAAAATTTTAGAATTTTTTGCCAATCTGACATTCCAACCATAGCTACAATCATGTTCTGGCAATTTCCCAAATATACTGTGTTCATTGATCTATTACACATGTTTTCAGTTCAGTCAGAAATGACCTTCTCTGATTGGTCATGTCCTGTGTCCAATCAAAATATTATCTTTCTGAGAAATCTTTCCAAATCCTTGAGCAAATTTTAGCCTTTCCTTCCTCTTTCCTCTCAAGGAAAGAAATTTTTAATTTATTAACATAATTATGCTACCAGAATTAGCTTTTGTCACTATGCTTGATATAGTTTTAATAAATTTTACTTTGTTTATTTAATGCATTATTGCATGAATAATGAATTATATCTTAAAGATTACATGTCACTAGTACCCCTTCTGCTATTACAATAACTTCTTTTTCCTTTTTCCTTTCCTTTTTTTTCATTTTCCTTCCTGCTTTTACCTCCCTTTCTTCCTTCCTTCATCCTTGGTTTATTCTTTATTCTTTTCACTTTTAATTTAGTATACTTATACTTACTATATGTATAACTTTACCACATGTGCAACACTGAAAAAAAGGACAAAATCTCTGGCCTCTCAATATTTTCATCTTAGTAACATGAGACTAAACGTGCCTCATTTGTGTATGTTGAATGGAGACAACGGGTGATGAAGAAATAAAGCAGCGAAGATTGACAAATTGATTTTAAATAATGTGGTCAAGAAAGGTTTCACATACACGTATATATTTGAGCAAATTCAAATTCCTGAAAATGAGGGAGATACCTGTGTCTATCTGGGAGATAAACAAGGACCAGTGACAGTAACATACCTGGTATGTTTGTGGGAAAACAAGGCAGCCAGTGTGGCTGAAAGGGAGTGACTGTAGTGCCTAATTTAACAGAAACCGTTACTGATGCCTCATCCTAGATTTCCAGGGTAGATATATGACTTAATCAGTTAACACTGCTATATAACAATTCACCCCCAAATTAGAGGCTGAACACATTAGATATTTATTATTTCTCTTGAATCTCATGAGCTTCACAGCTTAGCTGATCTAGACCAGATCTGGCAAATAACAGTTGGGCTCAATGTGTCTGCAGCCTGCTGGCATGTCCATTAGGAGACAGGTAGTCTTGGATGGCCCCTACTAAGACAACTTGGCTCTGACCTGATATCTTTTGTCCTCTGAGAGACTAACTCATCCTTTTCCTCATGGTGGAGGCAGGTATCCAGGAGGAAGAGCAGGGGTGTGCACAGCCTCTGGACTTGGCACACTGTCATTTATGTCACATCCTAGGAGCCAGAGAAAGTCACAAGACAACTGCAGACTGAGAATAGAGGAACAGACTCCATTGCTTAATGACAGGGCCTGCAAAGTCATGTTGCAAAGAGCATGGATATGGACAGGAGTGGAGAACTTGCACAATTTTGACAATAAATCTGTTACCCTCTACTCTCTGGCTATAGTTATTGACCTCCTCTCATGTGAAAAATGCACCCACCCCTCTCAAACCCTCTCACTTCTAATCTAATGATGTATTTAACTCAAAATCCAAGATCTTTTATCTACATCCCAGTATGGCATTCATTAATTTGAAGAACTATGAATCAAATAGATATGTTTTCATCCCTCCTTCCAAATATATAAAATAGACAGTGGTGAATAAGAACAGGGTAACCATAATAGACACTCTCATTCAAGAACGGGAAGCATGTATGGGACATAGAGGTTCCTCATGCATTGCAGCTCCATAACTCTGGGAGGTGTTGCTGGTTGCCTCAACTCTCGGGATTGGGAGTATTTCTTGGTCAGGTCCCAGAGCTCTGCAGAAGCAGCATTGTGGTCTTGTTATTTGCTGGTTGCAGGTGTGCCTTCTGAGATGACTTTCCTTATCTGCCCCCTTTTGTTACTTATGAAGGAGAGAGAGAGAAAATGTATCTTTTGAATAACTTTCTCAACCTACTTTCAACCCACAGAAAATTTGAGACTTCAGAAGCCTTTTAAAATTATAACCAGGGATGGCATAACCTTTTGCCTTTATAAGTCACTTAGCACTTGGTGGAATTTCTGTGGGCTTGATATTGAATGGAAGTTCACTCCCTGTGAACTTGTCTTTATCAGTGCCACCTTGGGTATGACAAGCTACTGTGGGATAATTCCCTTGAATTCTTAGAAACCATTTTATCCAGATAAGGGATGTTTTAGTTAGGCTTTTCCAGAAAAAGAAAACAACAGAAACAAAATGAACCAATAGAATGTGCGGTGTGTGTGTGTGTGTGTGTGTGTGTGTGTGTGTGCATGTGTGTACATGTATAGAGGGGGAGAGAGAGAGAGAGAGAGTTATTTTAGGGAATTGGTTTAAGGGATTATGGCAACTGACAAATCCAGCATCTGCAGGGTGTGCCAGCAGGTGGAGACCCAGGAAAAAGCCAGTATTGCAATCCAAGCCTGAAGGCTGTCTGCTGCTGAATTCTTGCTTGGGGGAGGTCAGTCATTTGTTCTACTCAAGCCTTAACTGATGAGGTCTACTCATGTAAGTGAAGACAGTCTGCCTTTCCTCAAAGTCCACTGATTTAAATGTCAGTCATCCCAAAACAATCAAACACCCAGAGTAATGTTTGACCACATAGCAGGGCACATCACAATGGTTTTACTAGATACTATGTTAATTCTTTAAGAATTCTTAACAAAGAATCCTACGGCACATCTTTAATTTAATCTTTGTTTCCCAGGCTTCATTTGACTCAAAAGATTTTAACAAGTGGGAAACTGGGAAATGGCAAACAGTTTTTTTTTCTTAAGCATTCTTGGCTTCTCTCTGTTCCCTTTAAATTCTGCTTTCAATCTGAACAGTTCCTTCATTAATTTGCACCTTTTTTCTAATTTCTTATCATATGTAGTTTTTTCCCCAAAAGTCTAATTACTCATATCTATATAATTGTTAGATAAATACTCTGCCAAGTTACTGCAGATGATTGATTTCCCAATAATTTCACTACTATATAACATAAATTGACATTTTTCCTGACATAACAATTTCCTCACCATATTTCCATCCCATGTCTGTTGCTTGGTTTCAAAGACAGTGCTACGAATGTTAAGTTTTTTGTCATGACAGCACCTCATGTCTAGCTGTCAATTTCTGTATCAGTTATTTCTGCATAACAAACTGCTTCAGAACATAGTGGCTTATTGTTACCACTTATTATTGCTCATGAATCAGCAGGTTGGCTGTGCAATTTCACTGATCTCAGCAAGGCTCAACGAGTCTCATCCAGACTTGACTCGTGTGTGTCCTGTAATAGTGAGTATGTCAGCTGGATGGAGCCACAGCAAAAATTGCACCAGAGAAGTTCAACAGGCAAGAAATTCTTTATTCAAGACTACTGCAATAAGAGAGAAAAATCAGAAATCAATCTAAATTAAAATTTGCCAAGGAAAGAGTAGGAGAGTTTTTAAGCCTTTGAGTATGTTAGTGACAATGTACTGAAAGACATTGGGGTAGTCATAGGCCATCTGTGTTTGCTAATTGGGTTTTTCAAAGGAAAAATACTCAAAACTTTTTGGCAGGAGATGGTTTTGCAACTTGGAGGAAGGTGCCCTGCCCGTGATCGTTAGGCTTCTCTTCTCCTGCAGAGACTGGGAGATGGAGGGTTCTATCTTCATGATTACACATCAGGAGAGTTTCCAGGTCCTTGAGACAGACCCTAAAACTGACAAGAGGTGTTTTTTTTTTAACTTTACATCGCAAAGAGGGCAAAGAATTTACAATTAGAGGTTTTCTAAAGAAAATGCCTTAGAAAAGGGAGGTCATGGGCATAGAGTCAGGGAGAAGCCTGTCTAAAATTTCAGTAAGCTGAGGGCATATTAAGGCTGACTTGGTCTGGGATGACTGGGCTACGATGACCTCGGATGAGACGACTTTACTTTATTCCAAGGAGCCCCAAACCCTCCAGTAAACTAGCTCAGATTTGTTCTTGGATCAGATGCACAGGTGAGAGAGTCCAAATAAAATCAGAAAAGGCGTCTTTAAACCTAGGCTCAGAACTAGCACACTATCACTTCTATTGCCTTCTATTGACCAAATTACAAACGGGTTTTATAATGGGGCCAAAAGTGTGGCAATAAATTCCACCTTTAATGGTAGGAACCCAGGGAGATGTGGGAATACACAAGGCACTTTGCAAAACAGTGTGAGTTGTAAAATTGGGGCATTTTGCCATTTGATCAATCAATCAGAGTGATTCTCATTTCAGGACTGTAATTGTAATGACATATATATATATATATATACACATACACACACACAAATGCCTCTGAAGACCAAGACTTACTGTCTATAATTGGGAAAGATGGATCTTTAAAAAGGCACATTCTGAGATTTTCTCATAGCCATTGGTGTAGAAAACACTTAGTAATCCATGAAATATATTTCAATGGTCACAAAGTAACTTAGCTTAAATTTCAAAAAATTAATGTATCTCTTATGCTTATAGCCAGCTTGTGCAGTCAAGTATTACACACTCTTAATACAGTGCAGAGAGCATGCCAACTTGCTTATTGCCTCTACAATAAGCTTTCTCCCTGTGGCTCTGTCTGTACTTTCTCCATCTGTGTTGTCACAAGTTCAACTCTATTGAATAACTTAGATGGCTTGGGGGAAAATGGAAACTTATGGAAACTTTTCAGTGTTGTGTAATTCACAGGACTAAAGAGTCTAGAGTCATGCATGCTGATAATGATATTATTGATACTCAATTTCAGCACCTATAAATAAAGATATTGGACTTTGCTTTTTCCATTTTTAACATTGGTTGTTTCTGGGATTTAGTATCTTTATGCAATTTTTTATGAAATTATTAATTTCAGAGAACTTTGTAATGTTCTTTAAAAAATCTTTGTAGTGCACGTTATTGTAGGTGCACTATCTGGAGTTATTGTCATTATTGCAATCTTTTACTGAGTGCTTTTCATATATCAGACATATATTATCTCATTTAACCCTCCCTGCAGATAATCCACTAAGAGATGTTAGATTATCCTAATTTTATAACTGATATTCAAGCAAAAAAAACCTTGAAACTCAGATCTTTCCCAAGGTTTCCATAACTAGGAAAATAGAGAATCTCTGTCAGGTTTGGGTCTGTATGATTCAAAGAACATCCTCTTGTCCACTCAGCTCTATTATCCATGAATGCAGAGTAAGAGTGACCACTGCTGGGCCCTCTCAGGATTCTTGCAAGATCCAAAAACATGGGAGGGACAGGTTTTCCCATTCTTGACCACTCCCACTCTAGCAGTAGACACCCACTGTGTTCTTTAAAACCGATCCTCTATATCATGAAAATAATCTCAGACACCTGATAGTACTAAGATTTCAATATTTGTAATTTAAAAATATTTCCTGTACATATTTTTCAGTTTTGAATCTTCACTGGCTGAGACCTTGACTTCTGTGCTAGAAATTACATATAGATATACACAATCTGTATATAATCTCTATAGTATAATCTGTAAAGGGGTTTTATTGTTACATTAAACCCCAATGGATGATCCATACATTAAAAGCCAAAATTCAGAATGATCAGTGTGCTAATGTTCTCAAATTGCAAACAAACAGTGGAACAAGACCCATGAATATTTTTTCCCTTGCACTGAACCTACTTATTTTAGTCGTACTTACTACTTAGTCGCATTTCTTTAGTGTTGGAGCTGGTCATTCCCTTTGGGCACCACTAAAAGATGAGGAAAGCAAATAGTCCATAAACAGCTACATAGGAATCTTAAATTACTCTCCAAAGACTGAAGCCACATGGAGGACTGCTGGAAAAAATGGGCGTATATTGCTTGCCTATGTTTATTTAATACTCTGCTAAATATGTGCCTATAATCTTGATTTATATATTCAAAAATCAAATAAAAATTCCACTCATTTTGAGGAAGGAGACTCAGCAAGGGTGTCTCTGTGGCGGCAGTCGCTCTGTACGTTCTCGCCGTGAGGGGAGGGGCAAAAGTAGCAGAGCTATGCGTCAGAATCAAGCAGGAAGAGGCATATGCTGACTCCCCAGCACACGCTGCTTCTGGGCTTGGAAGCCCCGTTCTTGAGTGATGTGTCACGCCCATGTGGATGCCTGTGTGTGTGCATACTGTTTATTTGTTGTATATCTCTAAAGGATAAGTGATTTAGAGACATTATCTCACGTCAGCCCTATCAGGTCAGTCTTGATTATTGCCCCTAGTTGGTGGGTCACTAAGTAATTGATTCAAAATGTGTAGTTTTTATATAATCAGAGGATTGGTATGTAGTGTGCTAGGTGCAGTAGATGATAAAGACAAAATTTGTAGTATTGTTGTGTAACTAAATATGGAATGAAATGTCAGTAAAAGAAACACAAAATACCTGTTTTAAACACAAAGTTGGTTGTTCCAGGCTGTAAAGGAGTTTTTAAGCAAGGAGAGTGAGGGGAGGTCTAGTGGGTCTAGCAAGGGAAGGGCTTTCCCTGCATGAGCAACAGCACAAGCAGAGACATTCAGGTGGAGAAATGTAATCACAACACAGTGAGTCCAGTGATTTGCATTCTATATCACATACTAATATTAGGAAGGAAGGACTAGACATAAGGGAAAGAGGGTTAATCTGGGAAGAATTCTACAGAAAACAATGTGTCATGGACTGTGTCACTTTAATGAACTTTCCCTTCTCCCTGTGATTTTGCTCTGGCTGTCAATCAAGGGATGCTCACCTTCCTCCCTAGGAAAGAGTTTGCCTCAGATCAGCCAATCACAGACCACTTGAAGACTGAGGTGGACGAACCATCTCTGAGCGCATGAGTGTTGAGGACCATTAGGAGCGCAGCTGCTGGAGTCAGGGTGCTACCACCACAGGACCGACCTTCCTGAGAGAATCCAAGCAGGGGCCGCGAGCGGAGAATCAGGGAGAGACGGAATTCTGATGATGTAACCGAACCACTGGTCCTTCCCACAGGGATAATTTCAATTGTTTTGTTTTGTTTTGTTTTTGTCTTTCATCGTGGAGAATTTGATAGCTTTAGCTACACTGAGCAAAAGACTACGGGATCTCTAAACAAAAGGCAAATCAGGATAACACTAATATTTACTACAAAACCTTCAAAATAAGAGTTGTTCCCCTGTGTCTTATTTAGAAGTATTAAAGTGTGTTAGAAGCCAGGAAGAGATGCATTTTTCAATAACCAAACATCATTTATTTAACTTGCGTTGCCAGTCGATTATTTCTTTTATAAGACTCGTTTCACATCCTGCTGCTTTCAAGAGAGCTGCGGCC
>NW_026645202.1:0-18613 GCF_030020395.1 Manis pentadactyla
TTCAGTGGCGCCTAGCATCGATCCCCCCTCTCTCTCACAAGGGAGTCTAGCACCTCTCACTCTCTCAAAGGAGACAGCATCTCTCTCTCTCAAAGGAGCCTAGCATCTCTCTCTCTGTATCTCTCCCTCTCAAAGGAGACTAGCATCTCTCTCTCAAAGGAGCCTTGCATATCTCTCCCTCTATCACTCTCTCTCAAAAGAGCCTAGCTTCTCAGACTCCCTCTTTCTCTCTTTATCAAAGGATCCTAGCCTCTCTCTCTCTCCCTCTCTCTCTCTCAAAGGAGCCTAGCGCCTCTCTCTCTCTCTCACTCTCCCTTTCTCAAAGGAGGGTAGCATCTCTCTCTCTGTCTCTCAATGTTGATTAGTATTTCTCACTCTCTCAAAGGAGACTAGCATCTCTCTCTCTCTCAAAGGAGCCTAGCATCCAACTCTCTCTCTATCTCTCTCTTTCAAAGGACTCTGGCTTCTCTCTCTCTCTCTCTCTCTCTCTCTCTCTCTCTCTCTCTCAATGGAGCCTAACAGCACTCTCACTCACTCAAAGGATCCTAGCATCTCTCTCTCGCTCTCTCTCTCAAATGAGATTGGCAACTCTCTCTCTCACTCTCTCTTAATAGAGCCTAGCATCTCTCTTTTTCTCTCTCTCTCAAAGGAGCCAGCATCTCTCACTCCCTCTCTCTCTCTCTCTCTCTCAAAGGAGCTTAGCATCTCCCTCTCACTCACTCTCTCTCAGAGGAGCCTAGCATCTCTCTCTGTATCCCTCTATCTCAAGGGAGACTAGCATCTCTCTCTCTCTCCCTCATCTTCACTCTTACGTTCAAAGGAGCCTAGCATCTCTCTCTCTCTATCTCTCTCTCTCCCTCTCAACGGATCCTCGCACCTCTCTCTCTCACAAAGAATCCTAGCATTCAAATATATATCTCTCTCTCAAAGGAGTCTGACATCTGTATGCCTCTCACTCTAAGGAGCATAGCATCTCTCTTTATTTCTCTCTCAAAGGAGCCTAGCTTCACTCTCTCTTTTTCTCCCTCTCTCAAAGGATCCTAGCATATCTCTCTTTCTCTCTCTCAAAGGTGCATAGCATTTCTCTCTCTCTCTCTCAAAGGAGCCTAGAACCACTCTCTCTCTCTCTTCAATGGAGCATAGCATCTCTCTCTCTCTCTCTCAAAGGAGCCTAGCATCTCTCTCTCTTTCAGTGGCGCCTAGCATCTCCCCCCTCTCTCTCTCACAACGGAGTCTAGCATCTCTCACACTCTCAAAGGAGACAGCATCTCTCTCTCAAAGGAGCGTAGCATATCTCTCTCTGTATCTCTCTCTCTCAAAGGAGCCTTGCATTTCTCTCCCTCTCTCACTCTCTCTCAAAGAGCCTAGCTTCTCAGTCTCTCTCTTTCTCTCTGTATCAAAGGATCCTAGACCCTCTCTCTCTCTCCCTCTCTCTCACAAAGGAGACAAGCACCTCTCTCTCACTATCCCTTTCTCAAAGGAGGGTAGCATCTCTCTCTCTCTGTCTTTCAATGTTGCTTAGCATCTCTCTCTCTCTCAAAGGAGAGTAGCATCTCTCTCTCTTTCTCTCTCTCTCAATGGAGCCTTGAATCTCTCTCTCTCTCTCTCCATCATAAAGTAGCCTAGCATCACTCTCTCTCTATTTCTCTCTCTCTCAATGGAGCCTAGAATCTCCCTACCTCCCTCTCTCTCTCTCAAAGGAGCATAGCATCTCTCTCTCTCTCTCTCTCTCTCTCTCTCTCTCTCTCTCTCTCAAAGGAGCATGGCTTATCTCTCTCTCTGTCTCAAAGGAGACTAGCATCTGTCTCTGTCTCTCTCAATGTAGCCTAGCATCTCTCTCTCTCTCAAAGGAGCCTAGCATCCAACTCTCTCTCTATCTCTCTCTTTCAAAAGACTCTGGCTTCTCTCTCTCTCTCTCTCTCTCTCTCTCTCTCTCACTAAGGAACATAGCTTCTATCTCCTACTCTCTCTGTCTCGCTCTCTTTCTCAAAGTAGCCTAGATTCTCTCTCTCTCTTTCTCCCTCTCTCAAAGGAGTCTAGCATGTCTCTATCTCTCTCTATCAGTGGAGATTGGCATCTCTCTCTCTGTATCTCTCTCTCTCAGAGGAGACTAGCATTTCTCTCTGTCTCAAAGGAGCCTAGCATCTCTCTTCTCTCTCTCTCTCTCTCAAAGTAGCCTAGCACATATATATCTCTCTTTTTCTCTCTCTCTCATTCAAGGGAGCCTACCGTCTCTCTCTCCCTGTCTCTCTCTCTCTCTCTCTCTCAAAGAGCCTGGCATCTCTCTTTCTCTGTCTCTCACAAACGATCCTTGCATCCAACACTTTCTCTCTCTCAAAGGACTCTGGCAGCTGTCTCTCCCTCTCTGTCTAAGGAATGTAGCATCTCTCTCTGTCTCTCTCTCACTCGCAAAGAATAGCTTCTCTCTATCTCTCTCCCTCTCTCAAAAGATTCTAACATGTCTCTCTCTCAATGGAGCCTAGAATCTCCCTCTATCTCTCTCATTCTCAAAGGAGCATAGTATTTCTCTCTCTCTCTCTCAAAGGAGACTAGCATTTCTTTCTCTTTCTCTCACATTAGCCTAGCATGTCTCTCTCTCTCTCTCTCAAAGGAGCCGTGGATCTCTCTCTCTCTCTGTATCTCTATCTCTCTTTCTAAATGGAGCCTAGCATCTCCCTCTCTCCCTCTCTCTCGCTCTCAATGGAGCATAGCATTTCTCCCTCTGTCTCTCTCAAAGGAGACAAGCGCCTCTCTCTCTCTTTCTCTCTCTCTCTTTCTCCAAAGATTCTGGCATCTCTCTGTCTCTCCCTCTCTCTCAAAGTAGTTGTGCATTACTCTCCCTCTCTCTCACACACTCTCTCTCTCTCTCTCAAAGTAGCCTAGATTCCCTCTCTCTGTTTCTCCCTCTGTCAAAGGAGTCTACCATATCTCTATCTCTCTCTATCAACTGAGCCTGGCATCTCTCTCTCCTTATCTCTGTCTCTCAAAGGAGACTAGCATTTCCCTCTCTCTCTCAAAGGAGCCTAGCATTTCTCTTTCTCTCTCTCTCTCAAAGTAGCCTAGCATATCTCTCTCTCTATCTCGCAAAGTAGCCTAGAATCTATCTCTCTATCTCTCTCTTTCTCTCTCTCTCATTCAAGGGATCCTACCGTCTCTCCTTCTCTCTCTGTGTGTCTCTCAAAGGATCCTAGCATCTCTCTCTGTGTGTCTCTCACAAAGGGCTCTTGCATACAACTCTGTCTCTCTCTCTCAAAGGATTCCTTCTTGTCTCTCTCTCTCTCTCTCTTTCTCGAGTGTAGCATCTCTCTGTGTCTCTCTCTGTCTGTCAAAGGAGCCCAGCTTCTCTTTCTCTCTCTGTTTCTCCCTCTCTCAAAGTATTCCAGCATGTCTCTCCCTCTCTCTCTCTCTCTCTCTCAATGCAGCCTAGCATCTCCTTCTGTCTCTCTCATTCTCAATGGATCATAGTATTTCTCTCTCTCTCTCTCTCAAAGGAGACTACCATTTCTCTCTCTCTTTCTCTCACATTAGCCTAGCATGTCTCTCTCTCTCTCTCTTTCAATGGAGCCTTGGATCTCTTTCTCTGTCTATCTCTCTCTGTCTCTCAATGGAGACTAGCATCTCCATCTCTCTCTCTCTCTCTCTCAAAAAAGGCTAGCATCTCTCTCTCTATCTCTCGCTATCTCTCTCAAAGGAGACTAGCATTTCTCTCTCTCTCTTTCAGTGGCGCCTAGCATCGATCCCCCCTCTCTCTCACAAGGGAGTCTAGCACCTCTCACTCTCTCAAAGGAGACAGCATCTCTCTCTCTCAAAGGAGCCTAGCATCTCTCTCTCTGTATCTCTCCCTCTCAAAGGAGACTAGCATCTCTCTCTCAAAGGAGCCTTGCATATCTCTCCCTCTATCACTCTCTCTCAAAAGAGCCTAGCTTCTCAGACTCCCTCTTTCTCTCTTTATCAAAGGATCCTAGCCTCTCTCTCTCTCCCTCTCTCTCTCTCAAAGGAGCCTAGCGCCTCTCTCTCTCTCTCACTCTCCCTTTCTCAAAGGAGGGTAGCATCTCTCTCTCTGTCTCTCAATGTTGATTAGTATTTCTCACTCTCTCAAAGGAGACTAGCATCTCTCTCTCTCTCAAAGGAGCCTAGCATCCAACTCTCTCTCTATCTCTCTCTTTCAAAGGACTCTGGCTTCTCTCTCTCTCTCTCTCTCTCTCTCTCTCTCTCTCTCTCTCAATGGAGCCTAACAGCACTCTCACTCACTCAAAGGATCCTAGCATCTCTCTCTCGCTCTCTCTCTCAAATGAGATTGGCAACTCTCTCTCTCACTCTCTCTTAATAGAGCCTAGCATCTCTCTTTTTCTCTCTCTCTCAAAGGAGCCAGCATCTCTCACTCCCTCTCTCTCTCTCTCTCTCTCAAAGGAGCTTAGCATCTCCCTCTCACTCACTCTCTCTCAGAGGAGCCTAGCATCTCTCTCTGTATCCCTCTATCTCAAGGGAGACTAGCATCTCTCTCTCTCTCCCTCATCTTCACTCTTACGTTCAAAGGAGCCTAGCATCTCTCTCTCTCTATCTCTCTCTCTCCCTCTCAACGGATCCTCGCACCTCTCTCTCTCACAAAGAATCCTAGCATTCAAATATATATCTCTCTCTCAAAGGAGTCTGACATCTGTATGCCTCTCACTCTAAGGAGCATAGCATCTCTCTTTATTTCTCTCTCAAAGGAGCCTAGCTTCACTCTCTCTTTTTCTCCCTCTCTCAAAGTATCCTAGCATATCTCTCTTTCTCTCTCTCAAAGGTGCATAGCATTTCTCTCTCTCTCTCTCAAAGGAGCCTAGAACCACTCTCTCTCTCTCTTCAATGGAGCATAGCATCTCTCTCTCTCTCTCTCAAAGGAGCCTAGCATCTCTCTCTCTTTCAGTGGCGCCTAGCATCTCCCCCCTCTCTCTCTCACAACGGAGTCTAGCATCTCTCACACTCTCAAAGGAGACAGCATCTCTCTCTCAAAGGAGCGTAGCATATCTCTCTCTGTATCTCTCTCTCTCAAAGGAGCCTTGCATTTCTCTCCCTCTCTCACTCTCTCTCAAAGAGCCTAGCTTCTCAGTCTCTCTCTTTCTCTCTGTATCAAAGGATCCTAGACCCTCTCTCTCTCTCCCTCTCTCTCACAAAGGAGACAAGCACCTCTCTCTCACTATCCCTTTCTCAAAGGAGGGTAGCATCTCTCTCTCTCTGTCTTTCAATGTTGCTTAGCATCTCTCTCTCTCTCAAAGGAGAGTAGCATCTCTCTCTCTTTCTCTCTCTCTCAATGGAGCCTTGAATCTCTCTCTCTCCATCATAAAGTAGCCTAGCATCACTCTCTCTCTATTTCTCTCTCTCTCAATGGAGCCTAGAATCTCCCTACCTCCCTCTCTCTCTCTCAAAGGAGCATAGCATCTCTCTCTCTCTCTCTCTCTCTCTCTCTCTCAAAGGAGCATGGCTTATCTCTCTCTCTGTCTCAAAGGAGACTAGCATCTGTCTCTGTCTCTCTCAATGTAGCCTAGCATCTCTCTCTCTCTCAAAGGAGCCTAGCATCCAACTCTCTCTCTATCTCTCTCTTTCAAAAGACTCTGGCTTCTCTCTCTCTCTCTCTCTCTCTCTCTCTCTCTCTCTCTCTCACTAAGGAACATAGCTTCTATCTCCTACTCTCTCTGTCTCGCTCTCTTTCTCAAAGTAGCCTAGATTCTCTCTCTCTCTTTCTCCCTCTCTCAAAGGAGTCTAGCATGTCTCTATCTCTCTCTATCAGTGGAGATTGGCATCTCTCTCTCTGTATCTCTCTCTCTCAGAGGAGACTAGCATTTCTCTCTGTCTCAAAGGAGCCTAGCATCTCTCTTCTCTCTCTCTCTCTCTCAAAGTAGCCTAGCACATATATATCTCTCTTTTTCTCTCTCTCTCATTCAAGGGAGCCTACCGTCTCTCTCTCCCTGTCTCTCTCTCTCTCTCTCTCTCAAAGAGCCTGGCATCTCTCTTTCTCTGTCTCTCACAAACGATCCTTGCATCCAACACTTTCTCTCTCTCAAAGGACTCTGGCAGCTGTCTCTCCCTCTCTGTCTAAGGAATGTAGCATCTCTCTCTGTCTCTCTCTCACTCTCAAAGAATAGCTTCTCTCTATCTCTCTCCCTCTCTCAAAAGATTCTAACATGTCTCTCTCTCAATGGAGCCTAGAATCTCCCTCTATCTCTCTCATTCTCAAAGGAGCATAGTATTTCTCTCTCTCTCTCTCAAAGGAGACTAGCATTTCTTTCTCTTTCTCTCACATTAGCCTAGCATGTCTCTCTCTCTCTCTCTCAAAGGAGCCGTGGATCTCTCTCTCTCTCTGTATCTCTATCTCTCTTTCTAAATGGAGCCTAGCATCTCCCTCTCTCCCTCTCTCTCGCTCTCAATGGAGCATAGCATTTCTCCCTCTGTCTCTCTCAAAGGAGACAAGCGCCTCTCTCTCTCTTTCTCTCTCTCTCTTTCTCCAAAGATTCTGGCATCTCTCTGTCTCTCCCTCTCTCTCAAAGTAGTTGTGCATTACTCTCCCTCTCTCTCACACACTCTCTCTCTCTCTCTCAAAGTAGCCTAGATTCCCTCTCTCTGTTTCTCCCTCTGTCAAAGGAGTCTACCATATCTCTATCTCTCTCTATCAACTGAGCCTGGCATCTCTCTCTCCTTATCTCTGTCTCTCAAAGGAGACTAGCATTTCCCTCTCTCTCTCAAAGGAGCCTAGCATTTCTCTTTCTCTCTCTCTCTCAAAGTAGCCTAGCATATCTCTCTCTCTATCTCGCAAAGTAGCCTAGAATCTATCTCTCTATCTCTCTCTTTCTCTCTCTCTCATTCAAGGGATCCTACCGTCTCTCCTTCTCTCTCTGTGTGTCTCTCAAAGGATCCTAGCATCTCTCTCTGTGTGTCTCTCACAAAGGGCTCTTGCATACAACTCTGTCTCTCTCTCTCAAAGGATTCCTTCTTGTCTCTCTCTCTCTCTCTCTTTCTCGAGTGTAGCATCTCTCTGTGTCTCTCTCTGTCTGTCAAAGGAGCCTAGCTTCTCTTTCTCTCTCTGTTTCTCCCTCTCTCAAAGTATTCCAGCATGTCTCTCCCTCTCTCTCTCTCTCTCTCAATGCAGCCTAGCATCTCCTTCTGTCTCTCTCATTCTCAATGGATCATAGTATTTCTCTCTCTCTCTCTCTCAAAGGAGACTACCATTTCTCTCTCTCTTTCTCTCACATTAGCCTAGCATGTCTCTCTCTCTCTCTTTCAATGGAGCCTTGGATCTCTTTCTCTGTCTATCTCTCTCTGTCTCTCAATGGAGACTAGCATCTCCATCTCTCTCTCTCTCTCTCAAAAAAGGCTAGCATCTCTCTCTCTATCTCTCGCTATCTCTCTCTTTCTCTCTCAAAGGAGACTAGCATTTCTCTCTCTCTCTTTCAGTGGCGCCTAGCATCGATCCCCCCTCTCTCTCACAAGGGAGTCTAGCACCTCTCACTCTCTCAAAGGAGACAGCATCTCTCTCTCTCAAAGGAGCCTAGCATCTCTCTCTCTGTATCTCTCCCTCTCAAAGGAGACTAGCATCTCTCTCTCAAAGGAGCCTTGCATATCTCTCCCTCTATCACTCTCTCTCAAAAGAGCCTAGCTTCTCAGACTCCCTCTTTCTCTCTTTATCAAAGGATCCTAGCCTCTCTCTCTCTCCCTCTCTCTCTCTCAAAGGAGCCTAGCGCCTCTCTCTCTCTCTCACTCTCCCTTTCTCAAAGGAGGGTAGCATCTCTCTCTCTGTCTCTCAATGTTGATTAGTATTTCTCACTCTCTCAAAGGAGACTAGCATCTCTCTCTCTCTCAAAGGAGCCTAGCATCCAACTCTCTCTCTATCTCTCTCTTTCAAAGGACTCTGGCTTCTCTCTCTCTCTCTCTCTCTCTCTCTCTCTCTCTCTCTCTCTCTCTCTCCTCAATGGAGCCTAACAGCACTCTCGCTCACTCAAAGGATCCTAGCATCTCTCTCTCGCTCTCTCTCTCAAATGAGATTGGCAACTCTCTCTCTCACTCTCTCTTAATAGAGCCTAGCATCTCTCTTTTTCTCTCTCTCTCAAAGGAGCCAGCATCTCTCACTCCCTCTCTCTCTCTCTCTCTCTCAAAGGAGCTTAGCATCTCCCTCTCACTCACTCTCTCTCAGAGGAGCCTAGCATCTCTCTCTGTATCCCTCTATCTCAAGGGAGACTAGCATCTCTCTCTCTCTCCCTCATCTTCACTCTTACGTTCAAAGGAGCCTAGCATCTCTCTCTCTCTATCTCTCTCTCTCCCTCTCAACGGATCCTCGCACCTCTCTCTCTCTCACAAAGAATCCTAGCATTCAAATATATATCTCTCTCTCAAAGGAGTCTGACATCTGTATGCCTCTCACTCTAAGGAGCATAGCATCTCTCTTTATTTCTCTCTCAAAGGAGCCTAGCTTCACTCTCTCTTTTTCTCCCTCTCTCAAAGGATCCTAGCATATCTCTCTTTCTCTCTCTCAAAGGTGCATAGCATTTCTCTCTCTCTCTCTCAAAGGAGCCTAGAACCACTCTCTCTCTCTCTTCAATGGAGCATAGCATCTCTCTCTCTCTCTCTCAAAGGAGCCTAGCATCTCTCTCTCTTTCAGTGGCGCCTAGCATCTCCCCCCTCTCTCTCTCACAACGGAGTCTAGCATCTCTCACACTCTCAAAGGAGACAGCATCTCTCTCTCAAAGGAGCGTAGCATATCTCTCTCTGTATCTCTCTCTCTCAAAGGAGCCTTGCATTTCTCTCCCTCTCTCACTCTCTCTCAAAGAGCCTAGCTTCTCAGTCTCTCTCTTTCTCTCTGTATCAAAGGATCCTAGACCCTCTCTCTCTCTCCCTCTCTCTCACAAAGGAGACAAGCACCTCTCTCTCACTATCCCTTTCTCAAAGGAGGGTAGCATCTCTCTCTCTCTGTCTTTCAATGTTGCTTAGCATCTCTCTCTCTCTCAAAGGAGAGTAGCATCTCTCTCTCTTTCTCTCTCTCTCAATGGAGCCTTGAATCTCTCTCTCTCTCTCTCCATCATAAAGTAGCCTAGCATCACTCTCTCTCTATTTCTCTCTCTCTCAATGGAGCCTAGAATCTCCCTACCTCCCTCTCTCTCTCTCAAAGGAGCATAGCATCTCTCTCTCTCTCTCTCTCTCTCTCTCTCTCTCTCTCTCTCAAAGGAGCATGGCTTATCTCTCTCTCTGTCTCAAAGGAGACTAGCATCTGTCTCTGTCTCTCTCAATGTAGCCTAGCATCTCTCTCTCTCTCAAAGGAGCCTAGCATCCAACTCTCTCTCTATCTCTCTCTTTCAAAAGACTCTGGCTTCTCTCTCTCTCTCTCTCTCTCTCTCTCTCTCTCTCACTAAGGAACATAGCTTCTATCTCCTACTCTCTCTGTCTCGCTCTCTTTCTCAAAGTAGCCTAGATTCTCTCTCTCTCTTTCTCCCTCTCTCAAAGGAGTCTAGCATGTCTCTATCTCTCTCTATCAGTGGAGATTGGCATCTCTCTCTCTGTATCTCTCTCTCTCAGAGGAGACTAGCATTTCTCTCTGTCTCAAAGGAGCCTAGCATCTCTCTTCTCTCTCTCTCTCTCTCAAAGTAGCCTAGCACATATATATCTCTCTTTTTCTCTCTCTCTCATTCAAGGGAGCCTACCGTCTCTCTCTCCCTGTCTCTCTCTCTCTCTCTCTCTCAAAGAGCCTGGCATCTCTCTTTCTCTGTCTCTCACAAACGATCCTTGCATCCAACACTTTCTCTCTCTCAAAGGACTCTGGCAGCTGTCTCTCCCTCTCTGTCTAAGGAATGTAGCATCTCTCTCTGTCTCTCTCTCACTCGCAAAGAATAGCTTCTCTCTATCTCTCTCCCTCTCTCAAAAGATTCTAACATGTCTCTCTCTCAATGGAGCCTAGAATCTCCCTCTATCTCTCTCATTCTCAAAGGAGCATAGTATTTCTCTCTCTCTCTCTCAAAGGAGACTAGCATTTCTTTCTCTTTCTCTCACATTAGCCTAGCATGTCTCTCTCTCTCTCTCTCAAAGGAGCCGTGGATCTCTCTCTCTCTCTGTATCTCTATCTCTCTTTCTAAATGGAGCCTAGCATCTCCCTCTCTCCCTCTCTCTCGCTCTCAATGGAGCATAGCATTTCTCCCTCTGTCTCTCTCAAAGGAGACAAGCGCCTCTCTCTCTCTTTCTCTCTCTCTCTTTCTCCAAAGATTCTGGCATCTCTCTGTCTCTCCCTCTCTCTCAAAGTAGTTGTGCATTACTCTCCCTCTCTCTCACACACTCTCTCTCTCTCTCTCAAAGTAGCCTAGATTCCCTCTCTCTGTTTCTCCCTCTGTCAAAGGAGTCTACCATATCTCTATCTCTCTCTATCAACTGAGCCTGGCATCTCTCTCTCCTTATCTCTGTCTCTCAAAGGAGACTAGCATTTCCCTCTCTCTCTCAAAGGAGCCTAGCATTTCTCTTTCTCTCTCTCTCTCAAAGTAGCCTAGCATATCTCTCTCTCTATCTCGCAAAGTAGCCTAGAATCTATCTCTCTATCTCTCTCTTTCTCTCTCTCTCATTCAAGGGATCCTACCGTCTCTCCTTCTCTCTCTGTGTGTCTCTCAAAGGATCCTAGCATCTCTCTCTGTGTGTCTCTCACAAAGGGCTCTTGCATACAACTCTGTCTCTCTCTCTCAAAGGATTCCTTCTTGTCTCTCTCTCTCTCTCTCTTTCTCGAGTGTAGCATCTCTCTGTGTCTCTCTCTGTCTGTCAAAGGAGCCCAGCTTCTCTTTCTCTCTCTGTTTCTCCCTCTCTCAAAGTATTCCAGCATGTCTCTCCCTCTCTCTCTCTCTCTCTCTCAATGCAGCCTAGCATCTCCTTCTGTCTCTCTCATTCTCAATGGATCATAGTATTTCTCTCTCTCTCTCTCTCAAAGGAGACTACCATTTCTCTCTCTCTTTCTCTCACATTAGCCTAGCATGTCTCTCTCTCTCTCTCTTTCAATGGAGCCTTGGATCTCTTTCTCTGTCTATCTCTCTCTGTCTCTCAATGGAGACTAGCATCTCCATCTCTCTCTCTCTCTCTCTCAAAAAAGGCTAGCATCTCTCTCTCTATCTCTCGCTATCTCTCTCAAAGGAGACTAGCATTTCTCTCTCTCTCTTTCAGTGGCGCCTAGCATCGATCCCCCCTCTCTCTCACAAGGGAGTCTAGCACCTCTCACTCTCTCAAAGGAGACAGCATCTCTCTCTCTCAAAGGAGCCTAGCATCTCTCTCTCTGTATCTCTCCCTCTCAAAGGAGACTAGCATCTCTCTCTCAAAGGAGCCTTGCATATCTCTCCCTCTATCACTCTCTCTCAAAAGAGCCTAGCTTCTCAGACTCCCTCTTTCTCTCTTTATCAAAGGATCCTAGCCTCTCTCTCTCTCCCTCTCTCTCTCTCAAAGGAGCCTAGCGCCTCTCTCTCTCTCTCACTCTCCCTTTCTCAAAGGAGGGTAGCATCTCTCTCTCTGTCTCTCAATGTTGATTAGTATTTCTCACTCTCTCAAAGGAGACTAGCATCTCTCTCTCTCTCAAAGGAGCCTAGCATCCAACTCTCTCTCTATCTCTCTCTTTCAAAGGACTCTGGCTTCTCTCTCTCTCTCTCTCTCTCTCTCTCTCTCTCTCTCTCTCTCTCCCTCAATGGAGCCTAACAGCACTCTCGCTCACTCAAAGGATCCTAGCATCTCTCTCTCGCTCTCTCTCTCAAATGAGATTGGCAACTCTCTCTCTCACTCTCTCTTAATAGAGCCTAGCATCTCTCTTTTTCTCTCTCTCTCAAAGGAGCCAGCATCTCTCACTCCCTCTCTCTCTCTCTCTCTCTCAAAGGAGCTTAGCATCTCCCTCTCACTCACTCTCTCTCAGAGGAGCCTAGCATCTCTCTCTGTATCCCTCTATCTCAAGGGAGACTAGCATCTCTCTCTCTCTCCCTCATCTTCACTCTTACGTTCAAAGGAGCCTAGCATCTCTCTCTCTCTATCTCTCTCTCTCCCTCTCAACGGATCCTCGCACCTCTCTCTCTCTCACAAAGAATCCTAGCATTCAAATATATATCTCTCTCTCAAAGGAGTCTGACATCTGTATGCCTCTCACTCTAAGGAGCATAGCATCTCTCTTTATTTCTCTCTCAAAGGAGCCTAGCTTCACTCTCTCTTTTTCTCCCTCTCTCAAAGGATCCTAGCATATCTCTCTTTCTCTCTCTCAAAGGTGCATAGCATTTCTCTCTCTCTCTCTCAAAGGAGCCTAGAACCACTCTCTCTCTCTCTTCAATGGAGCATAGCATCTCTCTCTCTCTCTCTCAAAGGAGCCTAGCATCTCTCTCTCTTTCAGTGGCGCCTAGCATCTCCCCCCTCTCTCTCTCACAACGGAGTCTAGCATCTCTCACACTCTCAAAGGAGACAGCATCTCTCTCTCAAAGGAGCGTAGCATATCTCTCTCTGTATCTCTCTCTCTCAAAGGAGCCTTGCATTTCTCTCCCTCTCTCACTCTCTCTCAAAGAGCCTAGCTTCTCAGTCTCTCTCTTTCTCTCTGTATCAAAGGATCCTAGACCCTCTCTCTCTCTCCCTCTCTCTCACAAAGGAGACAAGCACCTCTCTCTCACTATCCCTTTCTCAAAGGAGGGTAGCATCTCTCTCTCTCTGTCTTTCAATGTTGCTTAGCATCTCTCTCTCTCTCAAAGGAGAGTAGCATCTCTCTCTCTTTCTCTCTCTCTCAATGGAGCCTTGAATCTCTCTCTCTCTCTCTCCATCATAAAGTAGCCTAGCATCACTCTCTCTCTATTTCTCTCTCTCTCAATGGAGCCTAGAATCTCCCTACCTCCCTCTCTCTCTCTCAAAGGAGCATAGCATCTCTCTCTCTCTCTCTCTCTCTCTCTCTCTCTCTCTCTCAAAGGAGCATGGCTTATCTCTCTCTCTGTCTCAAAGGAGACTAGCATCTGTCTCTGTCTCTCTCAATGTAGCCTAGCATCTCTCTCTCTCTCAAAGGAGCCTAGCATCCAACTCTCTCTCTATCTCTCTCTTTCAAAAGACTCTGGCTTCTCTCTCTCTCTCTCTCTCTCTCTCTCTCTCTCACTAAGGAACATAGCTTCTATCTCCTACTCTCTCTGTCTCGCTCTCTTTCTCAAAGTAGCCTAGATTCTCTCTCTCTCTTTCTCCCTCTCTCAAAGGAGTCTAGCATGTCTCTATCTCTCTCTATCAGTGGAGATTGGCATCTCTCTCTCTGTATCTCTCTCTCTCAGAGGAGACTAGCATTTCTCTCTGTCTCAAAGGAGCCTAGCATCTCTCTTCTCTCTCTCTCTCTCTCAAAGTAGCCTAGCACATATATATCTCTCTTTTTCTCTCTCTCTCATTCAAGGGAGCCTACCGTCTCTCTCTCCCTGTCTCTCTCTCTCTCTCTCTCTCAAAGAGCCTGGCATCTCTCTTTCTCTGTCTCTCACAAACGATCCTTGCATCCAACACTTTCTCTCTCTCAAAGGACTCTGGCAGCTGTCTCTCCCTCTCTGTCTAAGGAATGTAGCATCTCTCTCTGTCTCTCTCTCACTCGCAAAGAATAGCTTCTCTCTATCTCTCTCCCTCTCTCAAAAGATTCTAACATGTCTCTCTCTCAATGGAGCCTAGAATCTCCCTCTATCTCTCTCATTCTCAAAGGAGCATAGTATTTCTCTCTCTCTCTCTCAAAGGAGACTAGCATTTCTTTCTCTTTCTCTCACATTAGCCTAGCATGTCTCTCTCTCTCTCTCTCAAAGGAGCCGTGGATCTCTCTCTCTCTCTGTATCTCTATCTCTCTTTCTAAATGGAGCCTAGCATCTCCCTCTCTCCCTCTCTCTCGCTCTCAATGGAGCATAGCATTTCTCCCTCTGTCTCTCTCAAAGGAGACAAGCGCCTCTCTCTCTCTTTCTCTCTCTCTCTTTCTCCAAAGATTCTGGCATCTCTCTGTCTCTCCCTCTCTCTCAAAGTAGTTGTGCATTACTCTCCCTCTCTCTCACACACTCTCTCTCTCTCTCTCAAAGTAGCCTAGATTCCCTCTCTCTGTTTCTCCCTCTGTCAAAGGAGTCTACCATATCTCTATCTCTCTCTATCAACTGAGCCTGGCATCTCTCTCTCCTTATCTCTGTCTCTCAAAGGAGACTAGCATTTCCCTCTCTCTCTCAAAGGAGCCTAGCATTTCTCTTTCTCTCTCTCTCTCAAAGTAGCCTAGCATATCTCTCTCTCTATCTCGCAAAGTAGCCTAGAATCTATCTCTCTATCTCTCTCTTTCTCTCTCTCTCATTCAAGGGATCCTACCGTCTCTCCTTCTCTCTCTGTGTGTCTCTCAAAGGATCCTAGCATCTCTCTCTGTGTGTCTCTCACAAAGGGCTCTTGCATACAACTCTGTCTCTCTCTCTCAAAGGATTCCTTCTTGTCTCTCTCTCTCTCTCTCTTTCTCGAGTGTAGCATCTCTCTGTGTCTCTCTCTGTCTGTCAAAGGAGCCCAGCTTCTCTTTCTCTCTCTGTTTCTCCCTCTCTCAAAGTATTCCAGCATGTCTCTCCCTCTCTCTCTCTCTCTCTCTCAATGCAGCCTAGCATCTCCTTCTGTCTCTCTCATTCTCAATGGATCATAGTATTTCTCTCTCTCTCTCTCTCAAAGGAGACTACCATTTCTCTCTCTCTTTCTCTCACATTAGCCTAGCATGTCTCTCTCTCTCTCTCTTTCAATGGAGCCTTGGATCTCTTTCTCTGTCTATCTCTCTCTGTCTCTCAATGGAGACTAGCATCTCCATCTCTCTCTCTCTCTCTCTCAAAAAAGGCTAGCATCTCTCTCTCTATCTCTCGCTATCTCTCTCAAAGGAGACTAGCATTTCTCTCTCTCTCTTTCAGTGGCGCCTAGCATCGATCCCCCCTCTCTCTCACAAGGGAGTCTAGCACCTCTCACTCTCTCAAAGGAGACAGCATCTCTCTCTCTCAAAGGAGCCTAGCATCTCTCTCTCTGTATCTCTCCCTCTCAAAGGAGACTAGCATCTCTCTCTCAAAGGAGCCTTGCATATCTCTCCCTCTATCACTCTCTCTCAAAAGAGCCTAGCTTCTCAGACTCCCTCTTTCTCTCTTTATCAAAGGATCCTAGCCTCTCTCTCTCTCCCTCTCTCTCTCTCAAAGGAGCCTAGCGCCTCTCTCTCTCTCTCACTCTCCCTTTCTCAAAGGAGGGTAGCATCTCTCTCTCTGTCTCTCAATGTTGATTAGTATTTCTCACTCTCTCAAAGGAGACTAGCATCTCTCTCTCTCTCAAAGGAGCCTAGCATCCAACTCTCTCTCTATCTCTCTCTTTCAAAGGACTCTGGCTTCTCTCTCTCTCTCTCTCTCTCTCTCTCTCTCTCTCTCTCTCTCTCTCTCTCTCAATGGAGCCTAACAGCACTCTCACTCACTCAAAGGATCCTAGCATCTCTCTCTCGCTCTCTCTCTCAAATGAGATTGGCAACTCTCTCTCTCACTCTCTCTTAATAGAGCCTAGCATCTCTCTTTTTCTCTCTCTCTCAAAGGAGCCAGCATCTCTCACTCCCTCTCTCTCTCTCTCTCTCTCAAAGGAGCTTAGCATCTCCCTCTCACTCACTCTCTCTCAGAGGAGCCTAGCATCTCTCTCTGTATCCCTCTATCTCAAGGGAGACTAGCATCTCTCTCTCTCTCCCTCATCTTCACTCTTACGTTCAAAGGAGCCTAGCATCTCTCTCTCTCTATCTCTCTCTCTCCCTCTCAACGGATCCTCGCACCTCTCTCTCTCACAAAGAATCCTAGCATTCAAATATATATCTCTCTCTCAAAGGAGTCTGACATCTGTATGCCTCTCACTCTAAGGAGCATAGCATCTCTCTTTATTTCTCTCTCAAAGGAGCCTAGCTTCACTCTCTCTTTTTCTCCCTCTCTCAAAGGATCCTAGCATATCTCTCTTTCTCTCTCTCAAAGGTGCATAGCATTTCTCTCTCTCTCTCTCAAAGGAGCCTAGAACCACTCTCTCTCTCTCTTCAATGGAGCATAGCATCTCTCTCTCTCTCTCTCAAAGGAGCCTAGCATCTCTCTCTCTTTCAGTGGCGCCTAGCATCTCCCCCCTCTCTCTCTCACAACGGAGTCTAGCATCTCTCACACTCTCAAAGGAGACAGCATCTCTCTCTCAAAGGAGCGTAGCATATCTCTCTCTGTATCTCTCTCTCTCAAAGGAGCCTTGCATTTCTCTCCCTCTCTCACTCTCTCTCAAAGAGCCTAGCTTCTCAGTCTCTCTCTTTCTCTCTGTATCAAAGGATCCTAGACCCTCTCTCTCTCTCCCTCTCTCTCACAAAGGAGACAAGCACCTCTCTCTCACTATCCCTTTCTCAAAGGAGGGTAGCATCTCTCTCTCTCTGTCTTTCAATGTTGCTTAGCATCTCTCTCTCTCTCAAAGGAGAGTAGCATCTCTCTCTCTTTCTCTCTCTCTCAATGGAGCCTTGAATCTCTCTCTCTCTCTCTCCATCATAAAGTAGCCTAGCATCACTCTCTCTCTATTTCTCTCTCTCTCAATGGAGCCTAGAATCTCCCTACCTCCCTCTCTCTCTCTCAAAGGAGCATAGCATCTCTCTCTCTCTCTCTCTCTCTCTCTCTCTCTCTCTCTCTCTCTCTCTCAAAGGAGCATGGCTTATCTCTCTCTCTGTCTCAAAGGAGACTAGCATCTGTCTCTGTCTCTCTCAATGTAGCCTAGCATCTCTCTCTCTCTCAAAGGAGCCTAGCATCCAACTCTCTCTCTATCTCTCTCTTTCAAAAGACTCTGGCTTCTCTCTCTCTCTCTCTCTCTCTCTCTCTCTCTCTCACTAAGGAACATAGCTTCTATCTCCTACTCTCTCTGTCTCGCTCTCTTTCTCAAAGTAGCCTAGATTCTCTCTCTCTCTTTCTCCCTCTCTCAAAGGAGTCTAGCATGTCTCTATCTCTCTCTATCAGTGGAGATTGGCATCTCTCTCTCTGTATCTCTCTCTCTCAGAGGAGACTAGCATTTCTCTCTGTCTCAAAGGAGCCTAGCATCTCTCTTCTCTCTCTCTCTCTCTCAAAGTAGCCTAGCACATATATATCTCTCTTTTTCTCTCTCTCTCATTCAAGGGAGCCTACCGTCTCTCTCTCCCTGTCTCTCTCTCTCTCTCTCTCTCAAAGAGCCTGGCATCTCTCTTTCTCTGTCTCTCACAAACGATCCTTGCATCCAACACTTTCTCTCTCTCAAAGGACTCTGGCAGCTGTCTCTCCCTCTCTGTCTAAGGAATGTAGCATCTCTCTCTGTCTCTCTCTCACTCTCAAAGAATAGCTTCTCTCTATCTCTCTCCCTCTCTCAAAAGATTCTAACATGTCTCTCTCTCAATGGAGCCTAGAATCTCCCTCTATCTCTCTCATTCTCAAAGGAGCATAGTATTTCTCTCTCTCTCTCTCAAAGGAGACTAGCATTTCTTTCTCTTTCTCTCACATTAGCCTAGCATGTCTCTCTCTCTCTCTCTCAAAGGAGCCGTGGATCTCTCTCTCTCTCTGTATCTCTATCTCTCTTTCTAAATGGAGCCTAGCATCTCCCTCTCTCCCTCTCTCTCGCTCTCAATGGAGCATAGCATTTCTCCCTCTGTCTCTCTCAAAGGAGACAAGCGCCTCTCTCTCTCTTTCTCTCTCTCTCTTTCTCCAAAGATTCTGGCATCTCTCTGTCTCTCCCTCTCTCTCAAAGTAGTTGTGCATTACTCTCCCTCTCTCTCACACACTCTCTCTCTCTCTCTCAAAGTAGCCTAGATTCCCTCTCTCTGTTTCTCCCTCTGTCAAAGGAGTCTACCATATCTCTATCTCTCTCTATCAACTGAGCCTGGCATCTCTCTCTCCTTATCTCTGTCTCTCAAAGGAGACTAGCATTTCCCTCTCTCTCTCAAAGGAGCCTAGCATTTCTCTTTCTCTCTCTCTCTCAAAGTAGCCTAGCATATCTCTCTCTCTATCTCGCAAAGTAGCCTAGAATCTATCTCTCTATCTCTCTCTTTCTCTCTCTCTCATTCAAGGGATCCTACCGTCTCTCCTTCTCTCTCTGTGTGTCTCTCAAAGGATCCTAGCATCTCTCTCTGTGTGTCTCTCACAAAGGGCTCTTGCATACAACTCTGTCTCTCTCTCTCAAAGGATTCCTTCTTGTCTCACTCTCTCTCTCTCTCTTTCTCGAGTGTAGCATCTCTCTGTGTCTCTCTCTGTCTGTCAAAGGAGCCCAGCTTCTCTTTCTCTCTCTGTTTCTCCCTCTCTCAAAGTATTCCAGCATGTCTCTCCCTCTCTCTCTCTCTCTCTCTCAATGCAGCCTAGCATCTCCTTCTGTCTCTCTCATTCTCAATGGATCATAGTATTTCTCTCTCTCTCTCTCTCAAAGGAGACTACCATTTCTCTCTCTCTTTCTCTCACATTAGCCTAGCATGTCTCTCTCTCTCTCTCTTTCAATGGAGCCTTGGATCTCTTTCTCTGTCTATCTCTCTCTGTCTCTCAATGGAGACTAGCATCTCCATCTCTCTCTCTCTCTCTCTCAAAAAAGGCTAGCATCTCTCTCTCTATCTCTCGCTATCTCTCTCAAAGGAGACTAGCATTTCTCTCTCTCT
>NW_026645203.1:0-18587 GCF_030020395.1 Manis pentadactyla
TGTTGCGGCAATGTGTTGATGTGTTTCTTTTAATGTGTGTGTTGTGTGCGATGTTTGCGTTGTGCGTCTTTCTGTGTGGTCCTTTGTGTTTGTGGGTTTTGTGTCATGTGTGAAGTGCGTCGTTCGTCTTTTGTTTATACTGTAGGGCATGGGTTGTGGTGTTTGTTGTGTGATTGGGTGTGTATTCTGTGTTGTGTTGCGTTTTGCGTGCTGCGTTATTGTGTGTTTTTAGCTCTGATGTCTGTGGTCTGCTGGCTTAATGTGCATGGCAGTGTTTATGTGTCTGAGCGTGTGTTTCCCGTGTGTTGTGTTCTTTCTGTGTTGTGACTGTTGCGATTGTGAGGTGTGCAGTTTGGGTAATTTGTTGTTTGTAGGGTATGTTCTGTGTGTATTGCTCTGTGGAGGGCTGTGAGACTGGTGTGTTTGTGGGCGGTCCTGCGCTGGGTGTTGCGTGCTTGGAGTGTGTCTTTGTGTGTCGTACGTTTGGCGTCTTTTTTGTAGCGTGTTGTGTTCATGGTCGGGAATGTTATGTGGTCTGTGAATGGTTTTCTGTTTCATGTTTAGTGTGTGATGGGACCGCACGTGTGTTCCGTGATGTGCAACGTATTGTGCTCTCAGTTGCATGTGTGTTGGGTGTATCCTAATCTGTTTGGCATATTGTGCTTTGTGTTGTGTCCTCTGTGTGTTTTACGTGTTGAGTGGGATATTAATTGTGTGCTCTGTCTGACGTGCTTTGTATGTAGGTTGTGTGCTTCGCATTGTGCATTCTGTGAGGCCCTGTGTGCTGTATGTTTTATGTGTGTTTTGTGTGGTGTGTGCAGTCTGTGAAATGTGTTTCATAAATTCGGTGTTCTTTTGTGGTTTGTGTATTTCTTCCATGTCATTTCGCATGTGTTGTGTGTGGTGCGGGTTCTGCATGTGGTTGTGATTACCGTGGGTTTGTGTTTGACAGGTGGTGTGTGGGGTTCGCTGTTTGAGTATTGAGTGTAATTTGTGATGTGTGTACTGTGTGTGGTCATGCTTGGTCAGTGTCCCTCACTGTGTGTGTTGTGTTTACTCTGAGAACCGTGGTTCATGGGTATTGTGTGCAGTCATGTGCTCGGTGTGTGTGGGGTTTGTTGTTTAGGGTGAGGCGATGTTTGTGTGTTGAGAGGTTGTATGTAAACTCTTTGGCGTGTTGTGGGTGTTTTTCGTGTGCGTTGTATGTGTTGTGTTGGCGCTCTCCATGTGTGTTGTGTGTGGCCGGTGTGTTGTATGTTCTGCGAGTGTTGTATGTAGTGAGTGTTGTCTGCGCTGTTGTGATGCACATTTTGTGTGTGTTGTGTTGTGTGTGCTGTGTGTCGTTTCTGCTTCTTTTTTTTATGTCTTGCTGTGTGCGTTGTGTGTTATGTGTTTATTACTGTGTATTGTGTGTGTTTGATCCGTGCGTGTTGTGCTTTCTGGAATTCTTTCGTGTAGTGTGCTGTATTTGTGGTTGATATGCGGTAGTGAATGATTTGTGGTGTTTGTGTTGTGATTCTGTGTGTATTCCGTTTGGCTGTGCTGTGTGTGCTGTGTGTTCTTGTGTGTTTGGGCTTGTGTTGACTGTGATCTGTGGGCCTTGTTTATTTTGTGTGTGTTGTCCATGTTGTGTGTGTAGAGTAGGTACTACGTGTGGTGTGGGATCTTTACTGCGTGTCGAGTTCACTGCTCTGTGTAATTTTCTCCGTGTGGCGTGCAATGTGTGACGTGCGTGGTTGTGAGTTGTGTGCATTGAGCGGTTCCTTGTGTGTTGTACATTTTGTCATTTTTTATGAGTGTTCTACTGGTGCTTGTATATGTGGTGTGTGTTGTGAATGTACAATGTGTGTTATGGGTTCTTTGCTGCTTGTTGAGTACATTGTTCTGCATACTTTCTCTGTGTGGCGTGCAATGTGTCATGGGTGTGGTCGTGAGCTGTGTGTTCTGTGCACTGAGTGGTTCTTTGTGTGTTGTATATCTTGTCATTTTTTATGAGTTATCCGTTGGTGTTTGTGTGTGTGTTGTGTTTCTGTTGTCTGCCTTCCGTCGTCGTGTTTCATGTGTACTGCGTCTGGTCTTTCTGCTTTCTGTTGTGTACTGTGTTCTGGGTTGTGTGAGTGCTGTCTATATGCTTTCTGTGTGTTACATACAGGATAGATGTTGGGTGGTCTCTGTATTTTGAGCATTCTGTGTGATGTTAGTTTTGCGTTGCGTCTGATGTGTTCTGTGAGTGTGTATTTTGGGTGTGATTTTTCGAGCTGTCTGCGTGCACCTGTGTGTGCTCTATACTGCCTGCTTGTGGCTGTGTGTGTTGTGTGTAGTGCGTCATAGGGGAGTAGTCTGTGGATTATTAGTATGTGTTGTGTCCGTCTTATGTGTGGAGTTTGTGATTTGTGTGTGGTTGTGTTAGAGAGGTTGTGTGTGTGTGTTTGGCTGTTTGAGTTATGCACGTGATATCAGAAGTGTTGACTGTGCGGTTTCGCTTGTTCAGTATGTCTCATGGTGTGTGCAGTACGTAGTCTGTGCAGTGTTTTCCGTGTGTGTTTTGTGAGCAGTTATGTGCCTTGAGGTGTGTGGTCTGTGTCTTGGGACTCTTGTTTCGCGTGTTTCTGTGTTGTGTGTGTGCTCTGCGTTGTGCTCCTGCGTGAGGATGTACGTGTTTTGTGTCTGTGCGTGGTTGTGCTTGCAGAGTGTAGTGTATGCAATGTGCGCTCTTTGTCTTCTTTGTGGGTTGTGTGTGTTTTGCCCAGGGATTTGTTTTGTGTGTGTTTTCCGTGTGTGATTGTGATTTGCGTATGGTTGTGTTTGAGTTGTGATGTGAGGGTGCTTGTTATGTTTGCGAAGTGAGATATGTCACCTGTGTGTGGTTGTGTTTGGTGTTCCTCACGGTGCGTGGTGCATGTACTCTTGCAAATGTGACTTGTGTGTTTTAGGAGAAACATGTGCTCTGTTGTGTCTGGTGTGCGCCCTGTGACTGTTGTGTTTTTACTTTTTGTTGTGTGTGTGTGTGTGTTTGTGCGCGCATTGCGTAAAGGTGCCCGTGTATACATGCGTGTGGGGTGTCTGCGTGCGGTTGTGAGTGGGGTGTTCAGTGTTAGAAAAGTGTGCTATCTGCCTTTATTCTTAGTTGTTTGCTTTCATGTGGTTTTGTATGTTTTCTGTGTGTGATGCATATGTGATTCTGATACGTGTTTGGCTGTGTTTGAGAGGCTGTGTGTGTGATTGATTAAGTGTGTGAGGGGACACGTGTTATCTGTATGTGGTTTTGCTCGTGTCGTGTACCTCATTGTGTGTGTGGTGTGTATATGGCTAATCGTGGTGTCTGAGAATCGTGTGCCTTTATGTCCTGTGATGTTTGTGCTGTATGTTGTTTCATCTGTTGTGCTTTTAGCGTGCTGAGTTTGTGTGTGTCCTCTGTCTTTGTGTTTGTGGGAGTTTACTTAAGTTTATTGTGGTTATTCCTTGAGCGTGTGGCTTTATGTATGGTATGTAGTGGTTGCATCGGTCTGTGTGTTGTGTTGTTACTGCAGGGTGTTGTGTGTGTTATGAGGTGTGATGTATAAATTGTGTGTGATGTTTGTGTGTTGTGTGATGTATTGCTCTGTAATTTGTGTATTATTTTGTGTGTTGCGGCAATGTGTTGATGTGTTTCTTTTAATGTGTGTGTTGTGTGCGATGTTTGCGTTGTGCGTCTTTCTGTGTGGTCCTTTGTGTTTGTGGGTTTTGTGTCATGTGTGAAGTGCGTCGTTCGTCTTTTGTTTATACTGTAGGGCATGGGTTGTGGTGTTTGTTGTGTGATTGGGTGTGTATTCTGTGTTGTGTTGCGTTTTGCGTGCTGCGTTATTGTGTGTTTTTAGCTCTGATGTCTGTGGTCTGCTGGCTTAATGTGCATGGCAGTGTTTATGTGTCTGAGCGTGTGTTTCCCGTGTGTTGTGTTCTTTCTGTGTTGTGACTGTTGCGATTGTGAGGTGTGCAGTTTGGGTAATTTGTTGTTTGTAGGGTATGTTCTGTGTGTATTGCTCTGTGGAGGGCTGTGAGACTGGTGTGTTTGTGGGCGGTCCTGCGCTGGGTGTTGCGTGCTTGGAGTGTGTCTTTGTGTGTCGTACGTTTGGCGTCTTTTTTGTAGCGTGTTGTGTTCATGGTCGGGAATGTTATGTGGTCTGTGAATGGTTTTCTGTTTCATGTTTAGTGTGTGATGGGACCGCACGTGTGTTCCGTGATGTGCAACGTATTGTGCTCTCAGTTGCATGTGTGTTGGGTGTATCCTAATCTGTTTGGCATATTGTGCTTTGTGTTGTGTCCTCTGTGTGTTTTACGTGTTGAGTGGGATATTAATTGTGTGCTCTGTCTGACGTGCTTTGTATGTAGGTTGTGTGCTTCGCATTGTGCATTCTGTGAGGCCCTGTGTGCTGTATGTTTTATGTGTGTTTTGTGTGGTGTGTGCAGTCTGTGAAATGTGTTTCATAAATTCGGTGTTCTTTTGTGGTTTGTGTATTTCTTCCATGTCATTTCGCATGTGTTGTGTGTGGTGCGGGTTCTGCATGTGGTTGTGATTACCGTGGGTTTGTGTTTGACAGGTGGTGTGTGGGGTTCGCTGTTTGAGTATTGAGTGTAATTTGTGATGTGTGTACTGTGTGTGGTCATGCTTGGTCAGTGTCCCTCACTGTGTGTGTTGTGTTTACTCTGAGAACCGTGGTTCATGGGTATTGTGTGCAGTCATGTGCTCGGTGTGTGTGGGGTTTGTTGTTTAGGGTGAGGCGATGTTTGTGTGTTGAGAGGTTGTATGTAAACTCTTTGGCGTGTTGTGGGTGTTTTTCGTGTGCGTTGTATGTGTTGTGTTGGCGCTCTCCATGTGTGTTGTGTGTGGCCGGTGTGTTGTATGTTCTGCGAGTGTTGTATGTAGTGAGTGTTGTCTGCGCTGTTGTGATGCACATTTTGTGTGTGTTGTGTTGTGTGTGCTGTGTGTCGTTTCTGCTTCTTTTTTTTATGTCTTGCTGTGTGCGTTGTGTGTTATGTGTTTATTACTGTGTATTGTGTGTGTTTGATCCGTGCGTGTTGTGCTTTCTGGAATTCTTTCGTGTAGTGTGCTGTATTTGTGGTTGATATGCGGTAGTGAATGATTTGTGGTGTTTGTGTTGTGATTCTGTGTGTATTCCGTTTGGCTGTGCTGTGTGTGCTGTGTGTTCTTGTGTGTTTGGGCTTGTGTTGACTGTGATCTGTGGGCCTTGTTTATTTTGTGTGTGTTGTCCATGTTGTGTGTGTAGAGTAGGTACTACGTGTGGTGTGGGATCTTTACTGCGTGTCGAGTTCACTGCTCTGTGTAATTTTCTCCGTGTGGCGTGCAATGTGTGACGTGCGTGGTTGTGAGTTGTGTGCATTGAGCGGTTCCTTGTGTGTTGTACATTTTGTCATTTTTTATGAGTGTTCTACTGGTGCTTGTATATGTGGTGTGTGTTGTGAATGTACAATGTGTGTTATGGGTTCTTTGCTGCTTGTTGAGTACATTGTTCTGCATACTTTCTCTGTGTGGCGTGCAATGTGTCATGGGTGTGGTCGTGAGCTGTGTGTTCTGTGCACTGAGTGGTTCTTTGTGTGTTGTATATCTTGTCATTTTTTATGAGTTATCCGTTGGTGTTTGTGTGTGTGTTGTGTTTCTGTTGTCTGCCTTCCGTCGTCGTGTTTCATGTGTACTGCGTCTGGTCTTTCTGCTTTCTGTTGTGTACTGTGTTCTGGGTTGTGTGAGTGCTGTCTATATGCTTTCTGTGTGTTACATACAGGATAGATGTTGGGTGGTCTCTGTATTTTGAGCATTCTGTGTGATGTTAGTTTTGCGTTGCGTCTGATGTGTTCTGTGAGTGTGTATTTTGGGTGTGATTTTTCGAGCTGTCTGCGTGCACCTGTGTGTGCTCTATACTGCCTGCTTGTGGCTGTGTGTGTTGTGTGTAGTGCGTCATAGGGGAGTAGTCTGTGGATTATTAGTATGTGTTGTGTCCGTCTTATGTGTGGAGTTTGTGATTTGTGTGTGGTTGTGTTAGAGAGGTTGTGTGTGTGTGTTTGGCTGTTTGAGTTATGCACGTGATATCAGAAGTGTTGACTGTGCGGTTTCGCTTGTTCAGTATGTCTCATGGTGTGTGCAGTACGTAGTCTGTGCAGTGTTTTCCGTGTGTGTTTTGTGAGCAGTTATGTGCCTTGAGGTGTGTGGTCTGTGTCTTGGGACTCTTGTTTCGCGTGTTTCTGTGTTGTGTGTGTGCTCTGCGTTGTGCTCCTGCGTGAGGATGTACGTGTTTTGTGTCTGTGCGTGGTTGTGCTTGCAGAGTGTAGTGTATGCAATGTGCGCTCTTTGTCTTCTTTGTGGGTTGTGTGTGTTTTGCCCAGGGATTTGTTTTGTGTGTGTTTTCCGTGTGTGATTGTGATTTGCGTATGGTTGTGTTTGAGTTGTGATGTGAGGGTGCTTGTTATGTTTGCGAAGTGAGATATGTCACCTGTGTGTGGTTGTGTTTGGTGTTCCTCACGGTGCGTGGTGCATGTACTCTTGCAAATGTGACTTGTGTGTTTTAGGAGAAACATGTGCTCTGTTGTGTCTGGTGTGCGCCCTGTGACTGTTGTGTTTTTACTTTTTGTTGTGTGTGTGTGTGTGTTTGTGCGCGCATTGCGTAAAGGTGCCCGTGTATACATGCGTGTGGGGTGTCTGCGTGCGGTTGTGAGTGGGGTGTTCAGTGTTAGAAAAGTGTGCTATCTGCCTTTATTCTTAGTTGTTTGCTTTCATGTGGTTTTGTATGTTTTCTGTGTGTGATGCATATGTGATTCTGATACGTGTTTGGCTGTGTTTGAGAGGCTGTGTGTGTGATTGATTAAGTGTGTGAGGGGACACGTGTTATCTGTATGTGGTTTTGCTCGTGTCGTGTACCTCATTGTGTGTGTGGTGTGTATATGGCTAATCGTGGTGTCTGAGAATCGTGTGCCTTTATGTCCTGTGATGTTTGTGCTGTATGTTGTTTCATCTGTTGTGCTTTTAGCGTGCTGAGTTTGTGTGTGTCCTCTGTCTTTGTGTTTGTGGGAGTTTACTTAAGTTTATTGTGGTTATTCCTTGAGCGTGTGGCTTTATGTATGGTATGTAGTGGTTGCATCGGTCTGTGTGTTGTGTTGTTACTGCAGGGTGTTGTGTGTGTTATGAGGTGTGATGTATAAATTGTGTGTGATGTTTGTGTGTTGTGTGATGTATTGCTCTGTAATTTGTGTATTATTTTGTGTGTTGCGGCAATGTGTTGATGTGTTTCTTTTAATGTGTGTGTTGTGTGCGATGTTTGCGTTGTGCGTCTTTCTGTGTGGTCCTTTGTGTTTGTGGGTTTTGTGTCATGTGTGAAGTGCGTCGTTCGTCTTTTGTTTATACTGTAGGGCATGGGTTGTGGTGTTTGTTGTGTGATTGGGTGTGTATTCTGTGTTGTGTTGCGTTTTGCGTGCTGCGTTATTGTGTGTTTTTAGCTCTGATGTCTGTGGTCTGCTGGCTTAATGTGCATGGCAGTGTTTATGTGTCTGAGCGTGTGTTTCCCGTGTGTTGTGTTCTTTCTGTGTTGTGACTGTTGCGATTGTGAGGTGTGCAGTTTGGGTAATTTGTTGTTTGTAGGGTATGTTCTGTGTGTATTGCTCTGTGGAGGGCTGTGAGACTGGTGTGTTTGTGGGCGGTCCTGCGCTGGGTGTTGCGTGCTTGGAGTGTGTCTTTGTGTGTCGTACGTTTGGCGTCTTTTTTGTAGCGTGTTGTGTTCATGGTCGGGAATGTTATGTGGTCTGTGAATGGTTTTCTGTTTCATGTTTAGTGTGTGATGGGACCGCACGTGTGTTCCGTGATGTGCAACGTATTGTGCTCTCAGTTGCATGTGTGTTGGGTGTATCCTAATCTGTTTGGCATATTGTGCTTTGTGTTGTGTCCTCTGTGTGTTTTACGTGTTGAGTGGGATATTAATTGTGTGCTCTGTCTGACGTGCTTTGTATGTAGGTTGTGTGCTTCGCATTGTGCATTCTGTGAGGCCCTGTGTGCTGTATGTTTTATGTGTGTTTTGTGTGGTGTGTGCAGTCTGTGAAATGTGTTTCATAAATTCGGTGTTCTTTTGTGGTTTGTGTATTTCTTCCATGTCATTTCGCATGTGTTGTGTGTGGTGCGGGTTCTGCATGTGGTTGTGATTACCGTGGGTTTGTGTTTGACAGGTGGTGTGTGGGGTTCGCTGTTTGAGTATTGAGTGTAATTTGTGATGTGTGTACTGTGTGTGGTCATGCTTGGTCAGTGTCCCTCACTGTGTGTGTTGTGTTTACTCTGAGAACCGTGGTTCATGGGTATTGTGTGCAGTCATGTGCTCGGTGTGTGTGGGGTTTGTTGTTTAGGGTGAGGCGATGTTTGTGTGTTGAGAGGTTGTATGTAAACTCTTTGGCGTGTTGTGGGTGTTTTTCGTGTGCGTTGTATGTGTTGTGTTGGCGCTCTCCATGTGTGTTGTGTGTGGCCGGTGTGTTGTATGTTCTGCGAGTGTTGTATGTAGTGAGTGTTGTCTGCGCTGTTGTGATGCACATTTTGTGTGTGTTGTGTTGTGTGTGCTGTGTGTCGTTTCTGCTTCTTTTTTTTATGTCTTGCTGTGTGCGTTGTGTGTTATGTGTTTATTACTGTGTATTGTGTGTGTTTGATCCGTGCGTGTTGTGCTTTCTGGAATTCTTTCGTGTAGTGTGCTGTATTTGTGGTTGATATGCGGTAGTGAATGATTTGTGGTGTTTGTGTTGTGATTCTGTGTGTATTCCGTTTGGCTGTGCTGTGTGTGCTGTGTGTTCTTGTGTGTTTGGGCTTGTGTTGACTGTGATCTGTGGGCCTTGTTTATTTTGTGTGTGTTGTCCATGTTGTGTGTGTAGAGTAGGTACTACGTGTGGTGTGGGATCTTTACTGCGTGTCGAGTTCACTGCTCTGTGTAATTTTCTCCGTGTGGCGTGCAATGTGTGACGTGCGTGGTTGTGAGTTGTGTGCATTGAGCGGTTCCTTGTGTGTTGTACATTTTGTCATTTTTTATGAGTGTTCTACTGGTGCTTGTATATGTGGTGTGTGTTGTGAATGTACAATGTGTGTTATGGGTTCTTTGCTGCTTGTTGAGTACATTGTTCTGCATACTTTCTCTGTGTGGCGTGCAATGTGTCATGGGTGTGGTCGTGAGCTGTGTGTTCTGTGCACTGAGTGGTTCTTTGTGTGTTGTATATCTTGTCATTTTTTATGAGTTATCCGTTGGTGTTTGTGTGTGTGTTGTGTTTCTGTTGTCTGCCTTCCGTCGTCGTGTTTCATGTGTACTGCGTCTGGTCTTTCTGCTTTCTGTTGTGTACTGTGTTCTGGGTTGTGTGAGTGCTGTCTATATGCTTTCTGTGTGTTACATACAGGATAGATGTTGGGTGGTCTCTGTATTTTGAGCATTCTGTGTGATGTTAGTTTTGCGTTGCGTCTGATGTGTTCTGTGAGTGTGTATTTTGGGTGTGATTTTTCGAGCTGTCTGCGTGCACCTGTGTGTGCTCTATACTGCCTGCTTGTGGCTGTGTGTGTTGTGTGTAGTGCGTCATAGGGGAGTAGTCTGTGGATTATTAGTATGTGTTGTGTCCGTCTTATGTGTGGAGTTTGTGATTTGTGTGTGGTTGTGTTAGAGAGGTTGTGTGTGTGTGTTTGGCTGTTTGAGTTATGCACGTGATATCAGAAGTGTTGACTGTGCGGTTTCGCTTGTTCAGTATGTCTCATGGTGTGTGCAGTACGTAGTCTGTGCAGTGTTTTCCGTGTGTGTTTTGTGAGCAGTTATGTGCCTTGAGGTGTGTGGTCTGTGTCTTGGGACTCTTGTTTCGCGTGTTTCTGTGTTGTGTGTGTGCTCTGCGTTGTGCTCCTGCGTGAGGATGTACGTGTTTTGTGTCTGTGCGTGGTTGTGCTTGCAGAGTGTAGTGTATGCAATGTGCGCTCTTTGTCTTCTTTGTGGGTTGTGTGTGTTTTGCCCAGGGATTTGTTTTGTGTGTGTTTTCCGTGTGTGATTGTGATTTGCGTATGGTTGTGTTTGAGTTGTGATGTGAGGGTGCTTGTTATGTTTGCGAAGTGAGATATGTCACCTGTGTGTGGTTGTGTTTGGTGTTCCTCACGGTGCGTGGTGCATGTACTCTTGCAAATGTGACTTGTGTGTTTTAGGAGAAACATGTGCTCTGTTGTGTCTGGTGTGCGCCCTGTGACTGTTGTGTTTTTACTTTTTGTTGTGTGTGTGTGTGTGTTTGTGCGCGCATTGCGTAAAGGTGCCCGTGTATACATGCGTGTGGGGTGTCTGCGTGCGGTTGTGAGTGGGGTGTTCAGTGTTAGAAAAGTGTGCTATCTGCCTTTATTCTTAGTTGTTTGCTTTCATGTGGTTTTGTATGTTTTCTGTGTGTGATGCATATGTGATTCTGATACGTGTTTGGCTGTGTTTGAGAGGCTGTGTGTGTGATTGATTAAGTGTGTGAGGGGACACGTGTTATCTGTATGTGGTTTTGCTCGTGTCGTGTACCTCATTGTGTGTGTGGTGTGTATATGGCTAATCGTGGTGTCTGAGAATCGTGTGCCTTTATGTCCTGTGATGTTTGTGCTGTATGTTGTTTCATCTGTTGTGCTTTTAGCGTGCTGAGTTTGTGTGTGTCCTCTGTCTTTGTGTTTGTGGGAGTTTACTTAAGTTTATTGTGGTTATTCCTTGAGCGTGTGGCTTTATGTATGGTATGTAGTGGTTGCATCGGTCTGTGTGTTGTGTTGTTACTGCAGGGTGTTGTGTGTGTTATGAGGTGTGATGTATAAATTGTGTGTGATGTTTGTGTGTTGTGTGATGTATTGCTCTGTAATTTGTGTATTATTTTGTGTGTTGCGGCAATGTGTTGATGTGTTTCTTTTAATGTGTGTGTTGTGTGCGATGTTTGCGTTGTGCGTCTTTCTGTGTGGTCCTTTGTGTTTGTGGGTTTTGTGTCATGTGTGAAGTGCGTCGTTCGTCTTTTGTTTATACTGTAGGGCATGGGTTGTGGTGTTTGTTGTGTGATTGGGTGTGTATTCTGTGTTGTGTTGCGTTTTGCGTGCTGCGTTATTGTGTGTTTTTAGCTCTGATGTCTGTGGTCTGCTGGCTTAATGTGCATGGCAGTGTTTATGTGTCTGAGCGTGTGTTTCCCGTGTGTTGTGTTCTTTCTGTGTTGTGACTGTTGCGATTGTGAGGTGTGCAGTTTGGGTAATTTGTTGTTTGTAGGGTATGTTCTGTGTGTATTGCTCTGTGGAGGGCTGTGAGACTGGTGTGTTTGTGGGCGGTCCTGCGCTGGGTGTTGCGTGCTTGGAGTGTGTCTTTGTGTGTCGTACGTTTGGCGTCTTTTTTGTAGCGTGTTGTGTTCATGGTCGGGAATGTTATGTGGTCTGTGAATGGTTTTCTGTTTCATGTTTAGTGTGTGATGGGACCGCACGTGTGTTCCGTGATGTGCAACGTATTGTGCTCTCAGTTGCATGTGTGTTGGGTGTATCCTAATCTGTTTGGCATATTGTGCTTTGTGTTGTGTCCTCTGTGTGTTTTACGTGTTGAGTGGGATATTAATTGTGTGCTCTGTCTGACGTGCTTTGTATGTAGGTTGTGTGCTTCGCATTGTGCATTCTGTGAGGCCCTGTGTGCTGTATGTTTTATGTGTGTTTTGTGTGGTGTGTGCAGTCTGTGAAATGTGTTTCATAAATTCGGTGTTCTTTTGTGGTTTGTGTATTTCTTCCATGTCATTTCGCATGTGTTGTGTGTGGTGCGGGTTCTGCATGTGGTTGTGATTACCGTGGGTTTGTGTTTGACAGGTGGTGTGTGGGGTTCGCTGTTTGAGTATTGAGTGTAATTTGTGATGTGTGTACTGTGTGTGGTCATGCTTGGTCAGTGTCCCTCACTGTGTGTGTTGTGTTTACTCTGAGAACCGTGGTTCATGGGTATTGTGTGCAGTCATGTGCTCGGTGTGTGTGGGGTTTGTTGTTTAGGGTGAGGCGATGTTTGTGTGTTGAGAGGTTGTATGTAAACTCTTTGGCGTGTTGTGGGTGTTTTTCGTGTGCGTTGTATGTGTTGTGTTGGCGCTCTCCATGTGTGTTGTGTGTGGCCGGTGTGTTGTATGTTCTGCGAGTGTTGTATGTAGTGAGTGTTGTCTGCGCTGTTGTGATGCACATTTTGTGTGTGTTGTGTTGTGTGTGCTGTGTGTCGTTTCTGCTTCTTTTTTTTATGTCTTGCTGTGTGCGTTGTGTGTTATGTGTTTATTACTGTGTATTGTGTGTGTTTGATCCGTGCGTGTTGTGCTTTCTGGAATTCTTTCGTGTAGTGTGCTGTATTTGTGGTTGATATGCGGTAGTGAATGATTTGTGGTGTTTGTGTTGTGATTCTGTGTGTATTCCGTTTGGCTGTGCTGTGTGTGCTGTGTGTTCTTGTGTGTTTGGGCTTGTGTTGACTGTGATCTGTGGGCCTTGTTTATTTTGTGTGTGTTGTCCATGTTGTGTGTGTAGAGTAGGTACTACGTGTGGTGTGGGATCTTTACTGCGTGTCGAGTTCACTGCTCTGTGTAATTTTCTCCGTGTGGCGTGCAATGTGTGACGTGCGTGGTTGTGAGTTGTGTGCATTGAGCGGTTCCTTGTGTGTTGTACATTTTGTCATTTTTTATGAGTGTTCTACTGGTGCTTGTATATGTGGTGTGTGTTGTGAATGTACAATGTGTGTTATGGGTTCTTTGCTGCTTGTTGAGTACATTGTTCTGCATACTTTCTCTGTGTGGCGTGCAATGTGTCATGGGTGTGGTCGTGAGCTGTGTGTTCTGTGCACTGAGTGGTTCTTTGTGTGTTGTATATCTTGTCATTTTTTATGAGTTATCCGTTGGTGTTTGTGTGTGTGTTGTGTTTCTGTTGTCTGCCTTCCGTCGTCGTGTTTCATGTGTACTGCGTCTGGTCTTTCTGCTTTCTGTTGTGTACTGTGTTCTGGGTTGTGTGAGTGCTGTCTATATGCTTTCTGTGTGTTACATACAGGATAGATGTTGGGTGGTCTCTGTATTTTGAGCATTCTGTGTGATGTTAGTTTTGCGTTGCGTCTGATGTGTTCTGTGAGTGTGTATTTTGGGTGTGATTTTTCGAGCTGTCTGCGTGCACCTGTGTGTGCTCTATACTGCCTGCTTGTGGCTGTGTGTGTTGTGTGTAGTGCGTCATAGGGGAGTAGTCTGTGGATTATTAGTATGTGTTGTGTCCGTCTTATGTGTGGAGTTTGTGATTTGTGTGTGGTTGTGTTAGAGAGGTTGTGTGTGTGTGTTTGGCTGTTTGAGTTATGCACGTGATATCAGAAGTGTTGACTGTGCGGTTTCGCTTGTTCAGTATGTCTCATGGTGTGTGCAGTACGTAGTCTGTGCAGTGTTTTCCGTGTGTGTTTTGTGAGCAGTTATGTGCCTTGAGGTGTGTGGTCTGTGTCTTGGGACTCTTGTTTCGCGTGTTTCTGTGTTGTGTGTGTGCTCTGCGTTGTGCTCCTGCGTGAGGATGTACGTGTTTTGTGTCTGTGCGTGGTTGTGCTTGCAGAGTGTAGTGTATGCAATGTGCGCTCTTTGTCTTCTTTGTGGGTTGTGTGTGTTTTGCCCAGGGATTTGTTTTGTGTGTGTTTTCCGTGTGTGATTGTGATTTGCGTATGGTTGTGTTTGAGTTGTGATGTGAGGGTGCTTGTTATGTTTGCGAAGTGAGATATGTCACCTGTGTGTGGTTGTGTTTGGTGTTCCTCACGGTGCGTGGTGCATGTACTCTTGCAAATGTGACTTGTGTGTTTTAGGAGAAACATGTGCTCTGTTGTGTCTGGTGTGCGCCCTGTGACTGTTGTGTTTTTACTTTTTGTTGTGTGTGTGTGTGTGTTTGTGCGCGCATTGCGTAAAGGTGCCCGTGTATACATGCGTGTGGGGTGTCTGCGTGCGGTTGTGAGTGGGGTGTTCAGTGTTAGAAAAGTGTGCTATCTGCCTTTATTCTTAGTTGTTTGCTTTCATGTGGTTTTGTATGTTTTCTGTGTGTGATGCATATGTGATTCTGATACGTGTTTGGCTGTGTTTGAGAGGCTGTGTGTGTGATTGATTAAGTGTGTGAGGGGACACGTGTTATCTGTATGTGGTTTTGCTCGTGTCGTGTACCTCATTGTGTGTGTGGTGTGTATATGGCTAATCGTGGTGTCTGAGAATCGTGTGCCTTTATGTCCTGTGATGTTTGTGCTGTATGTTGTTTCATCTGTTGTGCTTTTAGCGTGCTGAGTTTGTGTGTGTCCTCTGTCTTTGTGTTTGTGGGAGTTTACTTAAGTTTATTGTGGTTATTCCTTGAGCGTGTGGCTTTATGTATGGTATGTAGTGGTTGCATCGGTCTGTGTGTTGTGTTGTTACTGCAGGGTGTTGTGTGTGTTATGAGGTGTGATGTATAAATTGTGTGTGATGTTTGTGTGTTGTGTGATGTATTGCTCTGTAATTTGTGTATTATTTTGTGTGTTGCGGCAATGTGTTGATGTGTTTCTTTTAATGTGTGTGTTGTGTGCGATGTTTGCGTTGTGCGTCTTTCTGTGTGGTCCTTTGTGTTTGTGGGTTTTGTGTCATGTGTGAAGTGCGTCGTTCGTCTTTTGTTTATACTGTAGGGCATGGGTTGTGGTGTTTGTTGTGTGATTGGGTGTGTATTCTGTGTTGTGTTGCGTTTTGCGTGCTGCGTTATTGTGTGTTTTTAGCTCTGATGTCTGTGGTCTGCTGGCTTAATGTGCATGGCAGTGTTTATGTGTCTGAGCGTGTGTTTCCCGTGTGTTGTGTTCTTTCTGTGTTGTGACTGTTGCGATTGTGAGGTGTGCAGTTTGGGTAATTTGTTGTTTGTAGGGTATGTTCTGTGTGTATTGCTCTGTGGAGGGCTGTGAGACTGGTGTGTTTGTGGGCGGTCCTGCGCTGGGTGTTGCGTGCTTGGAGTGTGTCTTTGTGTGTCGTACGTTTGGCGTCTTTTTTGTAGCGTGTTGTGTTCATGGTCGGGAATGTTATGTGGTCTGTGAATGGTTTTCTGTTTCATGTTTAGTGTGTGATGGGACCGCACGTGTGTTCCGTGATGTGCAACGTATTGTGCTCTCAGTTGCATGTGTGTTGGGTGTATCCTAATCTGTTTGGCATATTGTGCTTTGTGTTGTGTCCTCTGTGTGTTTTACGTGTTGAGTGGGATATTAATTGTGTGCTCTGTCTGACGTGCTTTGTATGTAGGTTGTGTGCTTCGCATTGTGCATTCTGTGAGGCCCTGTGTGCTGTATGTTTTATGTGTGTTTTGTGTGGTGTGTGCAGTCTGTGAAATGTGTTTCATAAATTCGGTGTTCTTTTGTGGTTTGTGTATTTCTTCCATGTCATTTCGCATGTGTTGTGTGTGGTGCGGGTTCTGCATGTGGTTGTGATTACCGTGGGTTTGTGTTTGACAGGTGGTGTGTGGGGTTCGCTGTTTGAGTATTGAGTGTAATTTGTGATGTGTGTACTGTGTGTGGTCATGCTTGGTCAGTGTCCCTCACTGTGTGTGTTGTGTTTACTCTGAGAACCGTGGTTCATGGGTATTGTGTGCAGTCATGTGCTCGGTGTGTGTGGGGTTTGTTGTTTAGGGTGAGGCGATGTTTGTGTGTTGAGAGGTTGTATGTAAACTCTTTGGCGTGTTGTGGGTGTTTTTCGTGTGCGTTGTATGTGTTGTGTTGGCGCTCTCCATGTGTGTTGTGTGTGGCCGGTGTGTTGTATGTTCTGCGAGTGTTGTATGTAGTGAGTGTTGTCTGCGCTGTTGTGATGCACATTTTGTGTGTGTTGTGTTGTGTGTGCTGTGTGTCGTTTCTGCTTCTTTTTTTTATGTCTTGCTGTGTGCGTTGTGTGTTATGTGTTTATTACTGTGTATTGTGTGTGTTTGATCCGTGCGTGTTGTGCTTTCTGGAATTCTTTCGTGTAGTGTGCTGTATTTGTGGTTGATATGCGGTAGTGAATGATTTGTGGTGTTTGTGTTGTGATTCTGTGTGTATTCCGTTTGGCTGTGCTGTGTGTGCTGTGTGTTCTTGTGTGTTTGGGCTTGTGTTGACTGTGATCTGTGGGCCTTGTTTATTTTGTGTGTGTTGTCCATGTTGTGTGTGTAGAGTAGGTACTACGTGTGGTGTGGGATCTTTACTGCGTGTCGAGTTCACTGCTCTGTGTAATTTTCTCCGTGTGGCGTGCAATGTGTGACGTGCGTGGTTGTGAGTTGTGTGCATTGAGCGGTTCCTTGTGTGTTGTACATTTTGTCATTTTTTATGAGTGTTCTACTGGTGCTTGTATATGTGGTGTGTGTTGTGAATGTACAATGTGTGTTATGGGTTCTTTGCTGCTTGTTGAGTACATTGTTCTGCATACTTTCTCTGTGTGGCGTGCAATGTGTCATGGGTGTGGTCGTGAGCTGTGTGTTCTGTGCACTGAGTGGTTCTTTGTGTGTTGTATATCTTGTCATTTTTTATGAGTTATCCGTTGGTGTTTGTGTGTGTGTTGTGTTTCTGTTGTCTGCCTTCCGTCGTCGTGTTTCATGTGTACTGCGTCTGGTCTTTCTGCTTTCTGTTGTGTACTGTGTTCTGGGTTGTGTGAGTGCTGTCTATATGCTTTCTGTGTGTTACATACAGGATAGATGTTGGGTGGTCTCTGTATTTTGAGCATTCTGTGTGATGTTAGTTTTGCGTTGCGTCTGATGTGTTCTGTGAGTGTGTATTTTGGGTGTGATTTTTCGAGCTGTCTGCGTGCACCTGTGTGTGCTCTATACTGCCTGCTTGTGGCTGTGTGTGTTGTGTGTAGTGCGTCATAGGGGAGTAGTCTGTGGATTATTAGTATGTGTTGTGTCCGTCTTATGTGTGGAGTTTGTGATTTGTGTGTGGTTGTGTTAGAGAGGTTGTGTGTGTGTGTTTGGCTGTTTGAGTTATGCACGTGATATCAGAAGTGTTGACTGTGCGGTTTCGCTTGTTCAGTATGTCTCATGGTGTGTGCAGTACGTAGTCTGTGCAGTGTTTTCCGTGTGTGTTTTGTGAGCAGTTATGTGCCTTGAGGTGTGTGGTCTGTGTCTTGGGACTCTTGTTTCGCGTGTTTCTGTGTTGTGTGTGTGCTCTGCGTTGTGCTCCTGCGTGAGGATGTACGTGTTTTGTGTCTGTGCGTGGTTGTGCTTGCAGAGTGTAGTGTATGCAATGTGCGCTCTTTGTCTTCTTTGTGGGTTGTGTGTGTTTTGCCCAGGGATTTGTTTTGTGTGTGTTTTCCGTGTGTGATTGTGATTTGCGTATGGTTGTGTTTGAGTTGTGATGTGAGGGTGCTTGTTATGTTTGCGAAGTGAGATATGTCACCTGTGTGTGGTTGTGTTTGGTGTTCCTCACGGTGCGTGGTGCATGTACTCTTGCAAATGTGACTTGTGTGTTTTAGGAGAAACATGTGCTCTGTTGTGTCTGGTGTGCGCCCTGTGACTGTTGTGTTTTTACTTTTTGTTGTGTGTGTGTGTGTGTTTGTGCGCGCATTGCGTAAAGGTGCCCGTGTATACATGCGTGTGGGGTGTCTGCGTGCGGTTGTGAGTGGGGTGTTCAGTGTTAGAAAAGTGTGCTATCTGCCTTTATTCTTAGTTGTTTGCTTTCATGTGGTTTTGTATGTTTTCTGTGTGTGATGCATATGTGATTCTGATACGTGTTTGGCTGTGTTTGAGAGGCTGTGTGTGTGATTGATTAAGTGTGTGAGGGGACACGTGTTATCTGTATGTGGTTTTGCTCGTGTCGTGTACCTCATTGTGTGTGTGGTGTGTATATGGCTAATCGTGGTGTCTGAGAATCGTGTGCCTTTATGTCCTGTGATGTTTGTGCTGTATGTTGTTTCATCTGTTGTGCTTTTAGCGTGCTGAGTTTGTGTGTGTCCTCTGTCTTTGTGTTTGTGGGAGTTTACTTAAGTTTATTGTGGTTATTCCTTGAGCGTGTGGCTTTATGTATGGTATGTAGTGGTTGCATCGGTCTGTGTGTTGTGTTGTTACTGCAGGGTGTTGTGTGTGTTATGAGGTGTGATGTATAAATTGTGTGTGATGTTTGTGTGTTGTGTGATGTATTGCTCTGTAATTTGTGTATTATTTTGTGTGTTGCGGCAATGTGTTGATGTGTTTCTTTTAATGTGTGTGTTGTGTGCGATGTTTGCGTTGTGCGTCTTTCTGTGTGGTCCTTTGTGTTTGTGGGTTTTGTGTCATGTGTGAAGTGCGTCGTTCGTCTTTTGTTTATACTGTAGGGCATGGGTTGTGGTGTTTGTTGTGTGATTGGGTGTGTATTCTGTGTTGTGTTGCGTTTTGCGTGCTGCGTTATTGTGTGTTTTTAGCTCTGATGTCTGTGGTCTGCTGGCTTAATGTGCATGGCAGTGTTTATGTGTCTGAGCGTGTGTTTCCCGTGTGTTGTGTTCTTTCTGTGTTGTGACTGTTGCGATTGTGAGGTGTGCAGTTTGGGTAATTTGTTGTTTGTAGGGTATGTTCTGTGTGTATTGCTCTGTGGAGGGCTGTGAGACTGGTGTGTTTGTGGGCGGTCCTGCGCTGGGTGTTGCGTGCTTGGAGT
>NW_026645204.1:0-18544 GCF_030020395.1 Manis pentadactyla
CTCTCAAAGGAGCCTAGCATCCAACTCTCTCTCTATCTCTCTCTTTCAAAGGACTCTGGCTTCTCTCTCTCTCTCTCTCTCTCTCTCTCTCTCTCTCTCTCTCACTAAGGAACATAGCTTCTATCTCCTACTCTCTCTGTCTCGCTCTCTTTCTCAAAGTAGCCTAGATTCTCTCTCTCTCTTTCTCCCTCTCTCAAAGGAGTCTAGCATGTCTCTATCTCTCTCTATCAGTTGAGATTGGCATCTCTCTCTCTGTATCTCTCTCTCTCAGAGGAGACTAGCATTTCTCTCTGTCTCAAAGGAGCCTAGCATCTCTCTTCTCTCTCTCTCTCTCTCAAAGTAGCCTAGCACATATATATCTCTCTTTTTCTCTCTCTCTCATTCAAGGGAGCCTACCGTCTCTCTCTCCCTGTCTCTCTCTCTCTCTCTCTCTCAAAGAGCCTAGCATCTCTCTTTCTCTGTCTCTCACAAACGATCCTTGCATCCAACACTTTCTCTCTCTCAAAGGACTCTGGCAGCTGTCTCTCCCTCTCTGTCTAAGGAATGTAGCATCTCTCTCTGTCTCTCTCTCTCTCACTCTCAAAGAATAGCTTCTCTCTATCTCTCTCCCTCTCTCAAAAGATTCTAACATGTCTCTCTCTCAATGGAGCCTAGAATCTCCCTCTATCTCTCTCATTCTCAAAGGAGCATAGTATTTCTCTCTCTCTCTCTCAAAGGAGACTAGCATTTCTTTCTCTTTCTCTCACATTAGCCTAGCATGTCTCTCTCTCTCTCTCTCAAAGGAGCCGTGGATCTCTCTCTCTCTCTGTATCTCTATCTCTCTTTCTAAATGGAGCCTAGCATCTCCCTCTCTCCCTCTCTCTCGCTCTCAATGGAGCATAGCATTTCTCCCTCTGTCTCTCTCAAAGGAGACAAGCACCTCTCTCTCTCTTTCTCTCTCTCTCTTTCTCCAAAGATTCTGGCATCTCTCTGTCTCTCCCTCTCTCTCAAAGTAGTTGTGCATTACTCTCCCTCTCTCTCACACACTCTCTCTCTCTCTCTCAAAGTAGCCTAGATTCCCTCTCTCTGTTTCTCCCTCTGTCAAAGGAGTCTACCATATCTCTTTCTCTCTCTATCAACTGAGCCTGGCATCTCTCTCTCCTTATCTCTGTCTCTCAAATGAGACTATCATTTCCCTCTCTCTCTCAAAGGAGCCTAGCATTTCTCTTTCTCTCTCTCTCTCAAAGTAGCCTAGCATATCTCTCTCTCTATCTCGCAAAGTAGCCTAGAATCTATCTCTCTATCTCTCTCTTTCTCTCTCTCTCATTCAAGGGATCCTACCGTCTCTCCTTCTCTCTCTGTGTGTCTCTCAAAGGATCCTAGCATCTCTCTCTGTGTGTCTCTCACAAAGGGCTCTTGCATACAACTCTGTCTCTCTCTCTCAAAGGATTCCTTCTTGTCTCTCTCTCTCTCTCTCTTTCTCGAGTGTAGCATCTTGTCTGTCAAAGGAGCCTAGCTCTCTTTCTCTCTCTGTTTCTCCCCTCTCTCAAGTATTCCAGCATGTCTCTCCCTCTCTCTCTCTCTCTCTCAATGCAGCCTAGCATCTCCTTCTGTCTCTCTCATTCTCAATGGATCATAGTATTTCTCTCTCTCTCTCTTCTCAAAGGAGACTACCATTTCTCTCTCTCTTTCTCTCACATTAGCCTAGCATGTCTCTCTCTCTCTCTTTCAATGGGAGCCTTGGATCTCTTTCTCTGTCTATCTCTCTCTGTCTCTCAATGGAGACTAGCATCTCCATCTCTCTCTCCTCTCTCTCTCAAAAAAGGCTAGCATCTCTCTCTCTATCTCTCGCTATCTCTCTCAAAGGAGACTAGCATTTCTCTCTCTCTCTTTCAGTGGCGCCTAGCATCGATCCCCCCTCTCTCTCACAAGGGAGTCTAGCACCTCTCACTCTCTCAAAGGAGACAGCATCTCTCTCTCTCAAAGGAGCCTAGCATCTCTCTCTCTGTATCTCTCCCTCTCAAGGGAGACTAGCATCTCTCTCTCAAAGGAGCCTGCATATCTCTCCCTCTATCACTCTCTCTCAAAAGAGCCTAGCTTCTCAGACTCCCCTCTTTCTCTCTTTATCAAAGGCCCTCTTTCTCTCTTTATCAAAGGATCCTAGCCTCTCTCTCTCTCTCCCTCTCTCTCTCTCAAAGGAGCCTAGCGCCTCTCTCTCTCTCACTCTCCCTTTCTCAAAGAGGGTAGCATCTCTCTCTCTGTCTCTCAATGTTGATTAGTATTTCTCACTCTCTCAAAGGAGACTAGCATCTCTCTCTCTCTCAAAGGAGCCTAGCATCCAACTCTCTCTCTATCTCTCTCTTTCAAGGACTCTGGCTTCTCTCTCTCTCTCTCTCTCTCTCTCTCTCTCTCTCTCTCTCTCCCTCAATGGAGCCTAACAGCACTCTCACTCACTCAAAGGATCCTAGCATCTCTCTCTCGCTCTCTCTCTCAAATGAGATTGGCAACTCTCTCTCTCACTCTCTCTTAATAGAGCCTAGCATCTCTCTTTTTCTCTCTCTCTCAAAGGGGCCAGCATCTCTCACTCCCTCTCTCTCTCTCCCTCTCTAAGGAGCTTAGCATCTCCCTCTCACTCACTCTCTCTCAGAGGAGCCTAGCATCTCTCTCTGTATCCCTCTATCTCAAGGGAGACTAGCATCTCTCTCTCTCTCCCTCATCTTCACTCTTACGTTCAAAGGAGCCTAGCATCTCTCTCTCTCTATCTCTCTCTCTCCCTCTCAACGGATCCTCGCACCTCTCTCTCTCTCACAAAGAATCCTAGCATTCAAATATATATCTCTCTCTCAAAGGAGTCTGACATCTGTATGCCTCTCACTCTAAGGAGCATAGCATCTCTCTTTATTTCTCTCTCAAAGGAGCCTAGCTTCACTCTCTCTTTTCTCCCTCTCTCAAAGGATCCTAGCATATCTCTCTTTCTCTCTCTCAAAGGTGCATAGCATTTCTCTCTCTCTCTCTCAAAGGAGCCTAGAACCACTCTCTCTCTCTCTTCAATGGAGCATAGCATCTCTCTCTCTCTCTCTCTCTCAAAGGAGCCTAGCATCTCTCTCTCTTTCAGTGGCGCCTAGCATCTCCCCCTCTCTCTCTCACAACGGAGTCTAGCATCTCTCACTCTCTCAAAGGAGACAGCATCTCTCTCTCTCAAAGGAGCGTAGCATATCTCTCTCTGTATCTCTCTCTCTCAAAGGAGCCTTGCATTTCTCTCCCTCTCTCACTCTCTCTCAAAGGAGCCTAGCTTCTCAGTCTCTCTCTTTCTCTCTGTATCAAAGGATCCTAGCCCCTCTCTCTCTCTCCCTCTCTCTCACAAAGGAGACAAGCACCTCTCTCTCACTATCCCTTTCTCAAAGGAGGGTAGCATCTCTCTCTCTCTGTCTTTCAATGTTGCTTAGCATCTCTCTCTCTCTCAAAGGAGAGTAGCATCTCTCTCTCTTTCTCTCTCTCTCAATGGAGCCTTGAATCTCTCTCTCTCTCTCTCCATCATAAAGTAGCCTAGCATCACTCTCTCTCTATTTCTCTCTCTCTCAATGGAGCCTAGAATCTCCCTACCTCCCTCTCTCTCTCTCAAAGGAGCATAGCATCTCTCTCTCTCTCTCTCTCTCTCTCTCTCTCAAAGGAGCATGGCTTATCTCTCTCTCTGTCTCAAAGGAGACTAGCATCTGTCTCTGTCTCTCTCAATGTAGCCTAGCATCTCTCTCTCTCTCAAAGGAGCCTAGCATCCAACTCTCTCTCTATCTCTCTCTTTCAAAGGACTCTGGCTTCTCTCTCTCTCTCTCTCTCTCTCTCTCTCTCTCTCTCTCACTAAGGAACATAGCTTCTATCTCCTACTCTCTCTGTCTCGCTCTCTTTCTCAAAGTAGCCTAGATTCTCTCTCTCTCTTTCTCCCTCTCTCAAAGGAGTCTAGCATGTCTCTATCTCTCTCTATCAGTTGAGATTGGCATCTCTCTCTCTGTATCTCTCTCTCTCAGAGGAGACTAGCATTTCTCTCTGTCTCAAAGGAGCCTAGCATCTCTCTTCTCTCTCTCTCTCTCTCAAAGTAGCCTAGCACATATATATCTCTCTTTTTCTCTCTCTCTCATTCAAGGGAGCCTACCGTCTCTCTCTCCCTGTCTCTCTCTCTCTCTCTCTCTCAAAGAGCCTAGCATCTCTCTTTCTCTGTCTCTCACAAACGATCCTTGCATCCAACACTTTCTCTCTCTCAAAGGACTCTGGCAGCTGTCTCTCCCTCTCTGTCTAAGGAATGTAGCATCTCTCTCTGTCTCTCTCTCTCTCACTCTCAAAGAATAGCTTCTCTCTATCTCTCTCCTCTCTCAAAAGATTCTAACATGTCTCTCTCTCAATGGAGCCTAGAATCTCCCTCTATCTCTCTCATTCTCAAAGGAGCATAGTATTTCTCTCTCTCTCTCTCAAAGGAGACTAGCATTTCTTTCTCTTTCTCTCACATTAGCCTAGCATGTCTCTCTCTCTCTCTCTCAAAGGAGCCGTGGATCTCTCTCTCTCTCTGTATCTCTATCTCTCTTTCTAAATGGAGCCTAGCATCTCCCTCTCTCCCTCTCTCTCGCTCTCAATGGAGCATAGCATTTCTCCCTCTGTCTCTCAAAGGAGACAAGCACCTCTCTCTCTTTCTCTCTCTCTCTTTCTCCAAAGATTCTGGCATCTCTCTGTCTCTCCCTCTCTCTCAAAGTAGTTGTGCATTACTCTCCCTCTCTCTCACACACTCTCTCTCTCTCTCTCAAAGTAGCCTAGATTCCCTCTCTCTGTTTCTCCCTCTGTCAAAGGAGTCTACCATATCTCTTTCTCTCTCTATCAACCTGAGCCTGGCATCTCTCTCTCCTTATCTCTGTCTCTCAAATGAGACTATCATTTCCCTCTCTCTCTCAAAGGAGGCCTAGCATTTCTCTTTCTCTCTCTCTCTCAAAGTAGCCTAGCATATCTCTCTCTCTATCTCGCAAAGTAGCCTAGAATCTATCTCTCTATCTCTCTCTTTCTCTCTCTCTCATTCAAGGGATCCTACCGTCTCTCCTTCTCTCTCTGTGTGTCTCTCAAAGGATCCTAGCATCTCTCTCTGTGTGTCTCTCACAAAGGGCTCTTGCATACAACTCTGTCTCTCTCTCTCAAAGGATTCCTTCTTGTCTCTCTCTCTCTCTCTCTTTCTCGAGTGTAGCATCTCTCTGTGTCTCTCTCTGTCTGTCAAAGGAGCCTAGCTTCTCTTTCTCTCTCTGTTTCTCCCTCTCTCAAAGTATTCCAGCATGTCTCTCCCTCTCTCTCTCTCTCTCTCAATGCAGCCTAGCATCTCCTTCTGTCTCTCTCATTCTCAATGGATCATAGTATTTCTCTCTCTCTCTCTCTCAAAGGAGACTACCATTTCTCTCTCTCTTTCTCTCACATTAGCCTAGCATGTCTCTCTCTCTCTCTTTCAATGGAGCCTTGGATCTCTTTCCTCTGTCTATCTCTCTCTGTCTCTCAATGGAGACTAGCATCTCCATCTCTCTCTCTCTCTCTCTCAAAAAAGGCTAGCATCTCTCTCTCTATCTCTCGCTATCTCTCTCAAAGGAGACTAGCATTTCTCTCTCTCTCTTTCAGTGGCGCCTAGCATCGATCCCCCCTCTCTCTCACAAGGGAGTCTAGCACCTCTCACTCTCTCAAAGGAGACAGCATCTCTCTCTCTCAAAGGAGCCTAGCATCTCTCTCTCTGTATCTCTCCCTCTCAAGGGAGACTAGCATCTCTCTCTCAAAGGAGCCTTGCATATCTCTCCCTCTATCACTCTCTCTCAAAAGAGCCTAGCTTCTCAGACTCCCTCTTTCTCTCTTTATCAAAGGATCCTAGCCTCTCTCTCTCTCTCCCTCTCTCTCTCTCAAAGGAGCCTAGCGCCTCTCTCTCTCTCACTCTCCCTTTCTCAAAGGAGGGTAGCATCTCTCTCTCTGTCTCTCAATGTTGATTAGTATTTCTCACTCTCTCAAAGGAGACTAGCATCTCTCTCTCTCTCAAAGGAGCCTAGCATCCAACTCTCTCTCTATCTCTCTCTTTCAAAGGACTCTGGCTTCTCTCTCTCTCTCTCTCTCTCTCTCTCTCTCTCTCTCTCTCTCTCTCTCCCTCAATGGAGCCTAACAGCACTCTCACTCACTCAAAGGATCCTAGCATCTCTCTCTCGCTCTCTCTCTCAAATGAGATTGGCAACTCTCTCTCTCACTCTCTCTTAATAGAGCCTAGCATCTCTCTTTTTCTCTCTCTCTCAAAGGGGCCAGCATCTCTCACTCCCTCTCTCTCTCTCTCTCTCTCAAAGGAGCTTAGCATCTCCCTCTCACTCACTCTCTCTCAGAGGAGCCTAGCATCTCTCTCTGTATCCCTCTATCTCAAGGGAGACTAGCATCTCTCTCTCTCTCCCTCATCTTCACTCTTACGTTCAAAGGAGCCTAGCATCTCTCTCTCTCTATCTCTCTCTCTCCCTCTCAACGGATCCTCGCACCTCTCTCTCTCTCACAAAGAATCCTAGCATTCAAATATATATCTCTCTCTCAAAGGAGTCTGACATCTGTATGCCTCTCACTCTAAGGAGCATAGCATCTCTCTTTATTTCTCTCTCAAAGGAGCCTAGCTTCACTCTCTCTTTTTCTCCCTCTCTCAAAGGATCCTAGCATATCTCTCTTTCTCTCTCTCAAAGGTGCATAGCATTTCTCTCTCTCTCTCTCAAAGGAGCCTAGAACCACTCTCTCTCTCTCTTCAATGGAGCATAGCATCTCTCTCTCTCTCTCTCTCTCAAAGGAGCCTAGCATCTCTCTCTCTTTCAGTGGCGCCTAGCATCTCCCCCCTCTCTCTCTCACAACGGAGTCTAGCATCTCTCACTCTCTCAAAGGAGACAGCATCTCTCTCTCTCAAAGGAGCGTAGCATATCTCTCTCTGTATCTCTCTCTCTCAAAGGAGCCTTGCATTTTCTCTCCCTCTCTCACTCTCTCTCAAAGGAGCCTAGCTTCTCAGTCTCTCTCTTTCTCTCTGTATCAAAGGATCCTAGCCCCTCTCTCTCTCTCCCTCTCTCTCACAAAGGAGACAAGCACCTCTCTCTCACTATCCCTTTCTCAAAGGAGGGTAGCATCTCTCTCTCTCTGTCTTTCAATGTTGCTTAGCATCTCTCTCTCTCTCAAAGGAGAGTAGCATCTCTCTCTCTTTCTCTCTCTCTCAATGGAGCCTTGAATCTCTCTTCTCTCTCTCTCCATCATAAAGTAGCCTAGCATCACTCTCTCTCTATTTCTCTCTCTCTCAATGGAGCCTAGAATCTCCCTACCTCCCTCTCTCTCTCTCAAAGGAGCATAGCATCTCTCTCTCTCTCTCTCAAAGGAGCATGGCTTATCTCTCTCTCTGTCTCAAAGGAGACTAGCATCTGTATCTGTCTCTCTCAATGTAGCCTAGCATCTCTCTCTCTCTCAAAGGAGCCTAGCATCCAACTCTCTCTCTATCTCTCTCTTTCAAAGGACTCTGGCTTCTCTCTCTCTCTCTCTCTCTCTCACTAAGGAACATAGCTTCTATCTCCTACTCTCTCTGTCTCGCTCTCTTTCTCAAAGTAGCCTAGATTCTCTCTCTCTCTTTCTCCCTCTCTCAAAGGAGTCTAGCATGTCTCTATCTCTCTCTATCAGTTGAGATTGGCATCTCTCTCTCTGTATCTCTCTCTCTCAGAGGAGACTAGCATTTCTCTCTGTCTCAAAGGAGCCTAGCATCTCTCTTCTCTCTCTCTCTCTCTCAAAGTAGCCTAGCACATATATATCTCTCTTTTTCTCTCTCTCTCATTCAAGGGAGCCTACCGTCTCTCTCTCCCTGTCTCTCTCTCTCTCTCTCTCTCAAAGAGCCTAGCATCTCTCTTTCTCTGTCTCTCACAAACGATCCTTGCATCCAACACTTTCTCTCTCTCAAAGGACTCTGGCAGCTGTCTCTCCCTCTCTGTCTAAGGAATGTAGCATCTCTCTCTGTCTCTCTCTCTCTCACTCTCAAAGAATAGCTTCTCTCTATCTCTCTCCCTCTCTCAAAAGATTCTAACATGTCTCTCTCTCAATGGAGCCTAGAATCTCCCTCTATCTCTCTCATTCTCAAAGGAGCATAGTATTTCTCTCTCTCTCTCTCAAAGGAGACTAGCATTTCTTTCTCTTTCTCTCACATTAGCCTAGCATGTCTCTCTCTCTCTCTCTCAAAGGAGCCGTGGATCTCTCTCTCTCTCTGTATCTCTATCTCTCTTTCTAAATGGAGCCTAGCATCTCCCTCTCTCCCTCTCTCTCGCTCTCAATGGAGCATAGCATTTCTCCCTCTGTCTCTCTCAAAGGAGACAAGCGCCTCTCTCTCTCTTTCTCTCTCTCTCTTTCTCCAAAGATTCTGGCATCTCTCTGTCTCTCCCTCTCTCTCAAAGTAGTTGTGCATTACTCTCCCTCTCTCTCACACACTCTCTCTCTCTCTCTCAAAGTAGCCTAGATTCCCTCTCTCTGTTTCTCCCTCTGTCAAAGGAGTCTACCATATCTCTTTCTCTCTCTATCAACTGAGCCTGGCATCTCTCTCTCCTTATCTCTGTCTCTCAAATGAGACTATCATTTCCCTCTCTCTCTCAAAGGAGCCTAGCATTTCTCTTTCTCTCTCTCTCTCAAAGTAGCCTAGCATATCTCTCTCTCTATCTCGCAAAGTAGCCTAGAATCTATCTCTCTATCTCTCTCTTTCTCTCTCTCTCATTCAAGGGATCCTACCGTCTCTCCTTCTCTCTCTGTGTGTCTCTCAAAGGATCCTAGCATCTCTCTCTGTGTGTCTCTCACAAAGGGCTCTTGCATACAACTCTGTCTCTCTCTCTCAAAGGATTCCTTCTTGTCTCTCTCTCTCTCTCTCTTTCTCGAGTGTAGCATCTCTCTGTGTCTCTCTCTGTCTGTCAAAGGAGCCTAGCTTCTCTTTCTCTCTCTGTTTCTCCCTCTCTCAAGTATTCCAGCATGTCTCTCCCTCTCTCTCTCTCTCTCTCAATGCAGCCTAGCATCTCCTTCTGTCTCTCTCATTCTCAATGGATCATAGTATTTCTCTCTCTCTCTCTCTCAAAGGAGACTACCATTTCTCTCTCTCTTTCTCTCACATTAGCCTAGCATGTCTCTCTCTCTCTCTTTCAATGGAGCCTTGGATCTCTTTCTCTGTCTATCTCTCTCTGTCTCTCAATGGAGACTAGCATCTCCATCTCTCTCTCTCTCTCTCAAAAAAGGCTAGCATCTCTCTCTCTATCTCTCGCTATCTCTCTCAAAGGAGACTAGCATTTCTCTCTCTCTCTTTCAGTGGCGCCTAGCATCGATCCCCCCTCTCTCTCACAAGGGAGTCTAGCACCTCTCACTCTCTCAAAGGAGACAGCATCTCTCTCTCTCAAAGGAGCCTAGCATCTCTCTCTCTGTATCTCTCCCTCTCAAGGGAGACTAGCATCTCTCTCTCAAAGGAGCCTTGCATATCTCTCCCTCTATCACTCTCTCTCAAAAGAGCCTAGCTTCTCAGACTCCCTCTTCCTCTCTTTATCAAAGGATCCTAGCCTCTCTCTCTCTCTCCCTCTCTCTCTCTCAAAGGAGCCTAGCGCCTCTCTCTCTCTCACTCTCCCTTTCTCAAAGGAGGGTAGCATCTCTCTCTCTGTCTCTCAATGTTGATTAGTATTTCTCACTCTCTCAAAGGAGACTAGCATCTCTCTCTCTCTCAAAGGAGCCTAGCATCCAACTCTCTCTCTATCTCTCTCTTTCAAAGGACTCTGGCTTCTCTCTCTCTCTCTCTCTCTCTCTCTCTCTCTCTCTCTCTCTCTCTCTCCCTCAATGGAGCCTAACAGCACTCTCACTCACTCAAAGGATCCTAGCATCTCTCTCTCGCTCTCTCTCTCAAATGAGATTGGCAACTCTCTCTCTCACTCTCTCTTAATAGAGCCTAGCATCTCTCTTTTTCTCTCTCTCTCAAAGGGGCCAGCATCTCTCACTCCCTCTCTCTCTCTCCCTCTCTAAGGAGCTTAGCATCTCCCTCTCACTCACTCTCTCTCAGAGGAGCCTAGCATCTCTCTCTGTATCCCTCTATCTCAAGGGAGACTAGCATCTCTCTCTCTCTCCCTCATCTTCACTCTTACGTTCAAAGGAGCCTAGCATCTCTCTCTCTCTATCTCTCTCTCTCCCTCTCAACGGATCCTCGCACCTCTCTCTCTCTCACAAAGAATCCTAGCATTCAAATATATATCTCTCTCTCAAAGGAGTCTGACATCTGTATGCCTCTCACTCTAAGGAGCATAGCATCTCTCTTTATTTCTCTCTCAAAGGAGCCTAGCTTCACTCTCTCTTTTTCTCCCTCTCTCAAAGGATCCTAGCATATCTCTCTTTCTCTCTCTCAAAGGTGCATAGCATTTCTCTCTCTCTCTCTCAAAGGAGCCTAGAACCACTCTCTCTCTCTCTTCAATGGAGCATAGCATCTCTCTCTCTCTCTCTCTCTCAAGGAGCCTAGCATCTCTCTCTCTTTCAGTGGCGCCTAGCATCTCCCCCCTCTCTCTCTCACAACGGAGTCTAGCATCTCTCACTCTCTCAAAGGAGACAGCATCTCTCTCTCTCAAAGGAGCGTAGCATATCTCTCTCTGTATCTCTCTCTCTCAAAGGAGCCTTGCATTTCTCTCCCTCTCTCACTCTCTCTCAAAGGAGCCTAGCTTCTCAGTCTCTCTCTTTCTCTCTGTATCAAAGGATCCTAGCCCCTCTCTCTCTCTCCCTCTCTCTCACAAAGGAGACAAGCACCTCTCTCTCACTATCCCTTTCTCAAAGGAGGGTAGCATCTCTCTCTCTCTGTCTTTCAATGTTGCTTAGCATCTCTCTCTCTCTCAAAGGAGAGTAGCATCTCTCTCTCTTTCTCTCTCTCTCAATGGAGCCTTGAATCTCTCTCTCTCTCTCTCCATCATAAAGTAGCCTAGCATCACTCTCTCTCTATTTCTCTCTCTCTCAATGGAGCCTAGAATCTCCCTACCTCCCTCTCTCTCTCTCAAAGGAGCATAGCATCTCTCTCTCTCTCTCTCTCTCTCTCTCTCTCAAAGGAGCATGGCTTATCTCTCTCTCTGTCTCAAAGGAGACTAGCATCTGTCTCTGTCTCTCTCAATGTAGCCTAGCATCTCTCTCTCTCTCAAAGGAGCCTAGCATCCAACTCTCTCTCTATCTCTCTCTTTCAAAGGACTCTGGCTTCTCTCTCTCTCTCTCTCTCTCTCTCTCTCTCTCTCACTAAGGAACATAGCTTCTATCTCCTACTCTCTCTGTCTCGCTCTCTTTCTCAAAGTAGCCTAGATTCTCTCTCTCTCTTTCTCCCTCTCTCAAAGGAGTCTAGCATGTCTCTATCTCTCTCTATCAGTGGAGATTGGCATCTCTCTCTCTGTATCTCTCTCTCTCAGAGGAGACTAGCATTTCTCTCTGTCTCAAAGGAGCCTAGCATCTCTCTTCTCTCTCTCTCTCTCTCAAAGTAGCCTAGCACATATATATCTCTCTTTTTCTCTCTCTCTCATTCAAGGGAGCCTACCGTCTCTCTCTCCCTGTCTCTCTCTCTCTCTCTCTCTCAAAGAGCCTAGCATCTCTCTTTCTCTGTCTCTCACAAACGATCCTTGCATCCAACACTTTCTCTCTCTCAAAGGACTCTGGCAGCTGTCTCTCCCTCTCTGTCTAAGGAATGTAGCATCTCTCTCTGTCTCTCTCTCTCTCACTCTCAAAGAATAGCTTCTCTCTATCTCTCTCCCTCTCTCAAAAGATTCTAACATGTCTCTCTCTCAATGGAGCCTAGAATCTCCCTCTATCTCTCTCATTCTCAAAGGAGCATAGTATTTCTCTCTCTCTCTCTCAAAGGAGACTAGCATTTCTTTCTCTTTCTCTCACATTAGCCTAGCATGTCTCTCTCTCTCTCTCTCAAAGGAGCCGTGGATCTCTCTCTCTCTCTGTATCTCTATCTCTCTTTCTAAATGGAGCCTAGCATCTCCCTCTCTCCCTCTCTCTCGCTCTCAATGGAGCATAGCATTTCTCCCTCTGTCTCTCTCAAAGGAGACAAGCACCTCTCTCTCTCTTTCTCTCTCTCTCTTTCTCCAAAGATTCTGGCATCTCTCTGTCTCTCCCTCTCTCTCAAAGTAGTTGTGCATTACTCTCCCTCTCTCTCACACACTCTCTCTCTCTCTCTCAAAGTAGCCTAGATTCCCTCTCTCTGTTTCTCCCTCTGTCAAAGGAGTCTACCATATCTCTTTCTCTCTCTATCAACTGAGCCTGGCATCTCTCTCTCCTTATCTCTGTCTCTCAAATGAGACTATCATTTCCCTCTCTCTCTCAAAGGAGCCTAGCATTTCTCTTTCTCTCTCTCTCTCAAAGTAGCCTAGCATATCTCTCTCTCTATCTCGCAAAGTAGCCTAGAATCTATCTCTCTATCTCTCTCTTTCTCTCTCTCTCCATTCAAGGGATCCTACCGTCTCTCCTTCTCTCTCTGTGTGTCTCTCAAAGGATCCTAGCATCTCTCTCTGTGTGTCTCTCACAAAGGGCTCTTGCATACAACTCTGTCTCTCTCTCTCAAAGGATTCCTTCTTGTCTCTCTCTCTCTCTCTCTTTCTCGAGTGTAGCATCTCTCTGTGTCTCTCTCTGTCTGTCAAAGGAGCCTAGCTTCTCTTTCTCTCTCTGTTTCTCCCTCTCTCAAAGTATTCCAGCATGTCTCTCCCTCTCTCTCTCTCTCTCTCAATGCAGCCTAGCATCTCCTTCTGTCTCTCTCATTCTCAATGGATCATAGTATTTCTCTCTCTCTCTCTCTCAAAGGAGACTACCATTTCTCTCTCTCTTTCTCTCACATTAGCCTAGCATGTCTCTCTCTCTCTCTTTCAATGGAGCCTTGGATCTCTTTCTCTGTCTATCTCTCTCTGTCTCTCAATGGAGACTAGCATCTCCATCTCTCTCTCTCTCTCTCTCAAAAAAGGCTAGCATCTCTCTCTCTATCTCTCGCTATCTCTCTCAAAGGAGACTAGCATTTCTCTCTCTCTCTTTCAGTGGCGCCTAGCATCGATCCCCCCTCTCTCTCACAAGGGAGTCTAGCACCTCTCACTCTCTCAAAGGAGACAGCATCTCTCTGCTCTCAAAGGAGCCTAGCATCTCTCTCTCTGTATCTCTCCCTCTCAAGGGAGACTAGCATCTCTCTCTCAAAGGAGCCTTGCATATCTCTCCCTCTATCACTCTCTCTCAAAAGAGCCTAGCTTCTCAGACTCCCTCTTTCTCTCTTTATCAAAGGATCCTAGCCTCTCTCTCTCTCTCCCTCTCTCTCTCTCAAAGGAGCCTAGGCGCCTCTCTCTCTCTCACTCTCTCCTTTCTCAAAGGAGGGTAGCATCTCTCTCTCTGTCTCTCAATGTTGATTAGTATTTCTCACTCTCTCAAAGGAGACTAGCATCTCTCTCTCTCTCAAAGGAGCCTAGCATCCAACTCTCTCTCTATCTCTCTCTTTCAAAGGACTCTGGCTTCTCTCTCTCTCTCTCTCTCTCTCTCTCTCTCTCTCTCTCTCTCTCCCTCAATGGAGCCTAACAGCACTCTCACTCACTCAAAGGATCCTAGCATCTCTCTCTCGCTCTCTCTCTCAAATGAGATTGGCAACTCTCTCTCTCACTCTCTCTTAATAGAGCCTAGCATCTCTCTTTTTCTCTCTCTCTCAAAGGGGCCAGCATCTCTCACTCCCTCTCTCTCTCTCTCTCTCTCAAAGGAGCTTAGCATCTCCCTCTCACTCACTCTCTCTCAGAGGAGCCTAGCATCTCTCTCTGTATCCCTCTATCTCAAGGGAGACTAGCATCTCTCTCTCTCTCCCTCATCTTCACTCTTACGTTCAAAGGAGCCTAGCATCTCTCTCTCTCTATCTCTCTCTCTCCCTCTCAACGGATCCTCGCACCTCTCTCTCTCTCACAAAGAATCCTAGCATTCAAATATATATCTCTCTCTCAAAGGAGTCTGACATCTGTATGCCTCTCACTCTAAGGAGCATAGCATCTCTCTTTATTTCTCTCTCAAAGGAGCCTAGCTTCACTCTCTCTTTTTCTCCCTCTCTCAAAGGATCCTAGCATATCTCTCTTTCTCTCTCTCAAAGGTGCATAGCATTTCTCTCTCTCTCTCAAAGGAGCCTAGAACCACTCTCTCTCTCTCTTCAATGGAGCATAGCATCTCTCTCTCTCTCTCTCTCTCAAAGGAGCCTAGCATCTCTCTCTCTTTCAGTGGCGCCTAGCATCTCCCCCCTCTCTCTCTCACAACGGAGTCTAGCATCTCTCACTCTCTCAAAGGAGACAGCATCTCTCTCTCTCAAAGGAGCGTAGCATATCTCTCTCTGTATCTCTCTCTCTCAAAGGAGCCTTGCATTTCTCTCCCTCTCTCACTCTCTCTCAAAGGAGCCTAGCTTCTCAGTCTCTCTCTTTCTCTCTGTATCAAAGGATCCTAGCCCCTCTCTCTCTCTCCCTCTCTCTCACAAAGGAGACAAGCACCTCTCTCTCACTATCCCTTTCTCAAAGGAGGGTAGCATCTCTCTCTCTCTGTCTTTCAATGTTGCTTAGCATCTCTCTCTCTCTCAAAGGAGAGTAGCATCTCTCTCTCTTCTCTCTCTCTCAATGGAGCCTTGAATCTCTCTCTCTCTCTCTCCATCATAAAGTAGCCTAGCATCACTCTCTCTCTATTTCTCTCTCTCTCAATGGAGCCTAGAATCTCCCTACCTCCCTCTCTCTCTCTCAAAGGAGCATAGCATCTCTCTCTCTCTCTCTCAAAGGAGCATGGCTTATCTCTCTCTCTGTCTCAAAGGAGACTAGCATCTGTATCTGTCTCTCTCAATGTAGCCTAGCATCTCTCTCTCTCTCAAAGGAGCCTAGCATCCAACTCTCTCTCTATCTCTCTCTTTCAAAGGACTCTGGCTTCTCTCTCTCTCTCTCTCTCTCTCACTAAGGAACATAGCTTCTATCTCCTACTCTCTCTGTCTCGCTCTCTTTCTCAAAGTAGCCTAGATTCTCTCTCTCTCTTTCTCCCTCTCTCAAAGGAGTCTAGCATGTCTCTATCTCTCTCTATCAGTTGAGATTGGCATCTCTCTCTCTGTATCTCTCTCTCTCAGAGGAGACTAGCATTTCTCTCTGTCTCAAAGGAGCCTAGCATCTCTCTTCTCTCTCTCTCTCTCTCAAAGTAGCCTAGCACATATATATCTCTCTTTTTCTCTCTCTCTCATTCAAGGGAGCCTACCGTCTCTCTCTCCCCTGTCTCTCTCTCTCTCTCTCTCTCAAAGAGCCTAGCATCTCTCTTTCTCTGTCTCTCACAAACGATCCTTGCATCCAACACTTTCTCTCTCTCAAAGGACTCTGGCAGCTGTCTCTCCCTCTCTGTCTAAGGAATGTAGCATCTCTCTCTGTCTCTCTCTCTCTCACTCTCAAAGAATAGCTTCTCTCTATCTCTCTCCCTCTCTCAAAAGATTCTAACATGTCTCTCTCTCAATGGAGCCTAGAATCTCCCTCTATCTCTCTCATTCTCAAAGGAGCATAGTATTTCTCTCTCTCTCTCTCAAAGGAGACTAGCATTTCTTTCTCTTTCTCTCACATTAGCCTAGCATGTCTCTCTCTCTCTCTCTCAAAGGAGCCGTGGATCTCTCTCTCTCTCTGTATCTCTATCTCTCTTTCTAAATGGAGCCTAGCATCTCCCTCTCTCCCTCTCTCTCGCTCTCAATGGAGCATAGCATTTCTCCCTCTGTCTCTCTCAAAGGAGACAAGCGCCTCTCTCTCTCTTTCTCTCTCTCTCTTTCTCCAAAGATTCTGGCATCTCTCTGTCTCTCCCTCTCTCTCAAAGTAGTTGTGCATTACTCTCCCTCTCTCTCACACACTCTCTCTCTCTCTCTCAAAGTAGCCTAGATTCCCTCTCTCTGTTTCTCCCTCTGTCAAAGGAGTCTACCATATCTCTTTCTCTCTCTATCAACTGAGCCTGGCATCTCTCTCTCCTTATCTCTGTCTCTCAAATGAGACTATCATTTCCCTCTCTCTCTCAAAGGAGCCTAGCATTTCTCTTTCTCTCTCTCTCTCAAAGTAGCCTAGCATATCTCTCTCTCTATCTCGCAAAGTAGCCTAGAATCTATCTCTCTATCTCTCTCTTTCTCTCTCTCTCATTCAAGGGATCCTACCGTCTCTCCTTCTCTCTCTGTGTGTCTCTCAAAGGATCCTAGCATCTCTCTCTGTGTGTCTCTCACAAAGGGCTCTTGCATACAACTCTGTCTCTCTCTCTCAAAGGATTCCTTCTTGTCTCTCTCTCTCTCTCTCTTTCTCGAGTGTAGCATCTCTCTGTGTCTCTCTCTGTCTGTCAAAGGAGCCTAGCTTCTCTTTCTCTCTCTGTTTCTCCCTCTCTCAAAGTATTCCAGCATGTCTCTCCCTCTCTCTCTCTCTCTCTCAATGCAGCCTAGCATCTCCTTCTGTCTCTCTCATTCTCAATGGATCATAGTATTTCTCTCTCTCTCTCTCTCAAAGGAGACTACCATTTCTCTCTCTCTTTCTCTCACATTAGCCTAGCATGTCTCTCTCTCTCTCTTTCAATGGAGCCTTGGATCTCTTTCTCTGTCTATCTCTCTCTGTCTCTCAATGGAGACTAGCATCTCCATCTCTCTCTCTCTCTCTCAAAAAAGGCTAGCATCTCTCTCTCTATCTCTCGCTATCTCTCTCAAAGGAGACTAGCATTTCTCTCTCTCTCTTTCAGTGGCGCCTAGCATCGATCCCCCCTCTCTCTCACAAGGGAGTCTAGCACCTCTCACTCTCTCAAAGGAGACAGCATCTCTCTCTCTCAAAGGAGCCTAGCATCTCTCTCTCTGTATCTCTCCCTCTCAAGGGAGACTAGCATCTCTCTCTCAAAGGAGCCTTGCATATCTCTCCCTCTATCACTCTCTCTCAAAAGAGCCTAGCTTCTCAGACTCCCTCTTCCTCTCTTTATCAAAGGATCCTAGCCTCTCTCTCTCTCTCCCTCTCTCTCTCTCAAAGGAGCCTAGCGCCTCTCTCTCTCTCACTCTCCCTTTCTCAAAGGAGGGTAGCATCTCTCTCTCTGTCTCTCAATGTTGATTAGTATTTCTCACTCTCTCAAAGGAGACTAGCATCTCTCTCTCTCTCAAAGGAGCCTAGCATCCAACTCTCTCTCTATCTCTCTCTTTCAAAGGACTCTGGCTTCTCTCTCTCTCTCTCTCTCTCTCTCTCTCTCTCTCTCTCTCTCTCTCCCTCAATGGAGCCTAACAGCACTCTCACTCACTCAAAGGATCCTAGCATCTCTCTCTCGCTCTCTCTCTCAAATGAGATTGGCAACTCTCTCTCTCACTCTCTCTTAATAGAGCCTAGCATCTCTCTTTTTCTCTCTCTCTCAAAGGGGCCAGCATCTCTCACTCCCTCTCTCTCTCTCCCTCTCTAAGGAGCTTAGCATCTCCCTCTCACTCACTCTCTCTCAGAGGAGCCTAGCATCTCTCTCTGTATCCCTCTATCTCAAGGGAGACTAGCATCTCTCTCTCTCTCCCTCATCTTCACTCTTACGTTCAAAGGAGCCTAGCATCTCTCTCTCTCTATCTCTCTCTCTCCCTCTCAACGGATCCTCGCACCTCTCTCTCTCTCACAAAGAATCCTAGCATTCAAATATATATCTCTCTCTCAAAGGAGTCTGACATCTGTATGCCTCTCACTCTAAGGAGCATAGCATCTCTCTTTATTTCTCTCTCAAAGGAGCCTAGCTTCACTCTCTCTTTTTCTCCCTCTCTCAAAGGATCCTAGCATATCTCTCTTTCTCTCTCTCAAAGGTGCATAGCATTTCTCTCTCTCTCTCTCAAAGGAGCCTAGAACCACTCTCTCTCTCTCTTCAATGGAGCATAGCATCTCTCTCTCTCTCTCTCTCTCAAAGGAGCCTAGCATCTCTCTCTCTTTCAGTGGCGCCTAGCATCTCCCCCCTCTCTCTCTCACAACGGAGTCTAGCATCTCTCACTCTCTCAAAGGAGACAGCATCTCTCTCTCTCAAAGGAGCGTAGCATATCTCTCTCTGTATCTCTCTCTCTCAAAGGAGCCTTGCATTTCTCTCCCTCTCTCACTCTCTCTCAAAGGAGCCTAGCTTCTCAGTCTCTCTCTTTCTCTCTGTATCAAAGGATCCTAGCCCCTCTCTCTCTCTCCCTCTCTCTCACAAAGGAGACAAGCACCTCTCTCTCACTATCCCTTTCTCAAAGGAGGGTAGCATCTCTCTCTCTCTGTCTTTCAATGTTGCTTAGCATCTCTCTCTCTCTCAAAGGAGAGTAGCATCTCTCTCTCTTTCTCTCTCTCTCAATGGAGCCTTGAATCTCTCTCTCTCTCTCTCCATCATAAAGTAGCCTAGCATCACTCTCTCTCTATTTCTCTCTCTCTCAATGGAGCCTAGAATCTCCCTACTCCCTCTCCTCTCTCTCAAAGGAGCATAGCATCTCTCTCTCTCTCTCTCTCTCTCTCTCTCTCAAAGGAGCATGGCTTATCTCTCTCTCTGTCTCAAAGGAGACTAGCATCTGTCT